>NW_028098560.1:35000-36153 GCF_016097725.1 Ips typographus
CTACGGACCCTCCATCAGGGTTTCCCTGACTTCGTCGCCCTGACCAGGCATAGTTCACCATCTTCGGGTCCCCAGCGTGTACGTCTTGGGCGCTCTTCTCGCGATGCGAACGAGACGCCCCGGAATGCTGAACGGTCGCTTTTACGGCGAACCGCCCGTCTTCCCTCGGTCTTCGCAAGGAAGACCTTCACTTTCATTGCGCCTTAGGTTTAGTGATTCCAATGACTCGCGCACATGCCTAGACTCCTGGGTCCGTGTTCAAGACGGGTCCTGAAAGTACCCCAAAGCTATAGCGTCGCAGCTCCGGTCGTGAGGTCTGTTCGAGAAACATCAACGGCCAACAGTCACCAGAGGTCGGAATCGGCACCTAGGTCCGATCGCCGACGCGTCTGGCGCGCTTGCCGAGAGTCGAACGCTCGCTAGAGCGGCCTCAAACCTTTTCGTTATACCGTCGCGCGAGTCAGCGGAGCGTGCGAGTTCGTTAGTCGCGCCGAACGCGACGACGGGCTCCATCGCACGTCGTAGACTGCCGCCCAACGGATCGCGACGTCCTACCAGAGAAAAGTGCACGCTGTTCGTCGCCGGTTCGACGAACGGAGGGTGCGCAAACGCGAACGTTTCGCGTCACTCGACCGTCCGACGCCCTGCGTCGAACGCGAATGAATTTCTTCCTTCGACCTTCGGGTTTCTCAGGTTTACCCCTAAACGGTTTCACGTACTCTTGAACTCTCTCTTCAAAGTGCTTTTCAACTTTCCCTCACGGTACTTGTTCGCTATCGGTCTCGTGGTCATATTTAGCCTTAGATGGAGTTTACCACCCACTTAGGGCTGCACTCTCAAGCAACCCGACTCTAAGGAGAGATCCTCTCGCTATCGGCAACGGTCGCTACGGGACTGGCACCCTCTATGGGCTATGGCCCCGTTCAAGAAGGACTTGGACGCGCCGCGCGATCTCGAGATAATGGACCCTCCCGAACACCACATTTCCCGGCGCCCGATGTCGGCCGCGGGATTCGGTGCTGGGCTCTTCCCTGTTCGCTCGCAGCTACTGAGGGAATCCTAGTTAGTTTCTTTTCCTCCGCTTAATAATATGCTTAAATTCAGCGGGTAGTCTCACCTGCTCTGAGGTCGAAAAAATAATATAATGTATTTT
>NW_028098561.1:0-35073 GCF_016097725.1 Ips typographus
TTCAATTTTTTTGAAAAATGAAAATTTTAAAGTGCTTTTTTTGTAATTTCACTAATTTAAGGTCGTTTGGTGTAAATATGCTCTTGCTGTGCATTGGAACCCTCCTGGAGAATTAAAAAATTGACAAAATTGCACTTTTTGCAAAAATGAAATTTTATCAATTTTTGAATGATTGTAACTCTTTTATTGAACTCTTATAGATTCGCTAGAACGCCATTAGAAAGAGGATAAAAAACTACAAAATGAGCCAAAACTGGACTCTCTAGCTTTCAGGTTACCGAGATATTGAATTTCAAAAAGTATTAAAAAAGGCCCCCTCATACCCCCCCATCCTTTCAATTTTTTTGAAAAATGAAAAATTTCAAAGTGCTTTTTTTGTACTTATTTCACCTAATTTAAGGTCGTTTGGTGTAAATATGCCCTTTGCTGTGCATTGCGAACCCTCTGAAGCCAAATAAAAACTTGCTCAAAATTGCACTTTTTGCAAAAAGAAATTTTAAGTGTTTTTTTTGTACTTATATCACCTAATATAAGGTCGTTTGGTATAAATATGCCTTTTGCTGTGCATTGGAACTTTCCTAGAGCAAAATAAAAAATTGTCAAAATTGCACTTTTTGCAAAAAGAAATTTTTAAGTGTTTTTTTTTGTACTTATATCACCTAATATAAGGTCGTTTGGTATAAATATGCCTTTTGCTGTGCATTGGAACTTTCCTAGAGCAAAATAAAAAATTGACAAAATTGCACTTTTTGCAAAAATGAAATTTTATCAATTTTTGAATGATTGTAACTCTTTTATTTTAACTCTTATAGATTTCGCTAGAGCGCCATTAGAAAGAGGATAAAAAATACTACAAAATGAGCCAAAACTGGACTCTCTAGCTCTTCAGGTTACCGAGATATTGAATTTCAAAAAGTATTAAAAAAGGACCCCTAACACCCCTGCATTCTTTCAATTTTTTTGAAAAATGAAAAATTTTAAAGTGCTTTTTTTGTAATTTCACCTAATTTAAGGTCGTTTGGTGTAAATATGCTCTTTGCTGTGCATTGGCACCCTCCTGGAGCAAAATAAAAAATTGACAAAATTGCACTTTTGCAAAAATGAAATTTTATCAATTTTTGAATGATTGTAACTCTTTTATTTGAACTCTTATAGATTTCGCTAGAACGCCATTAGAAAGAGGATAAAAATACTACAAAATGAGCCAAAACTGGACTCTCTAGCTTTTCAGGTTACCGAGATATTGAATTTCAAAAAGTATTAAAAAAGGACCCCTAATACCCCCCCACTCTTTCATTTTTTTTGAAAATGAAAAATTTTTAAAGTGCTTTTTTTGTACTTATTTCACCTAATTTAAGGTCGTTTGGTGTAAATATGCTCTTTGCTGTGCATTGGAACCCTCCTGGAGCAAATAAAAAATTGACAAAATTGCACTTTTTGCAAAAATGAAATTTTATCAATTTTTGAATGATTGTAACTCTTTTATTTGAACTCTTATAGATTTCGCTAGAACGCCATTAGAAAGAGGATAAAAAATACTACAAATGAGCCAAAACTGGACTCTCTAGCTTTTCAGGTTACCGAGATATTGAATTTCAAAAGTATTAAAAAAGGACCCCTAATACCCACCCATCCTTTCAATTTTTTTTGAAAAATGAAAAATTTCAAAGTGCTTTTTTTGTACTTATTTCACCTAATTTAAGGTCGTTTGGTGTAATATGCCCTTTGCTGTGCATTGGAACCCTCCTGAAGCCAAATAAAAAATTGTCAAAATTGCACTTTTTGCAAAAGAAATTTTTAAGTGTTTTTTTTGTACTTATATCACCTAATATAAGGTCGTTTGGTATAAATATGCCTTTTGCTGTGCATTGGAACTTTCCTAGAGCAAATAAAAAATTGACAAAATTGCACTTTTTGCAAAAATGAAATTTTATCAATTTTTGAATGATTGTAACTCTTTTATTTTAACTCTTATAGATTTCGCTAGAGCGCCATTAGAAAGAGGATAAAAAATACTACAAAATGAGCCAAAACTGGACTCTCTAGCTCTTCAGGTTACCGAGATATTGAATTTCAAAAAGTATTAAAAAAGGACCCCTAACACCCCCCCATTCTTTCAATTTTTTGAAAGATGAAAAATTTTAAAGTGCTTTTTTTTGTAATTTCACCTAATTTAAGGTCGTTTGGTGTAAATATGCTCTTGCTGTGCATTGGCACCCTCCTGGAGTCGAAACAACGCCATTCGAAAAAGCATAAAAAATACTACAAAATGAGCCAAAACTGGACTGTCTAGCTTTTCAGGTTACCGAGATATTGAATTTCAAAAGTATTAAAAAGGGCCCCTAATACCCCCCCACTCTTTCAATTTTTTTGAAAAATGAAAAATTTTAAAGTGCTTTTTTTGTAATTTCACCTAATTTAAGGTCGTTTGGTGTAAATATGCTCTTTGCTGTGCATTGGAACCCTCCTGGAGCAAAATAAAAAATTGACAAAATTGCACTTTTTGCAAAAATGAAATTTTATCAATTTTTGAATGATTGTAACTCTTTTATTTGAACTCTTATAGATTTCGCTAGAACGCCATTAGAAAGAGGATAAAAAAATACTACAAAATGAGCCAAAACTGGACTCTCTAGCTTTCAGGTTACCGAGATATTGAATTTCAAAAAGTATTAAAAAAGGACCCCTAATACCCCCCCCATCCTTTCAATTTTTTTGAAAAATGAAAAATTTCAAAGTGCTTTTTTTTGTACTTATTTCACCTAATTTAAGGTCGTTTGGTGTAAATATGCCCTTTGCTGTGCATTGGAACCCTCCTGAAGCCAAATAAAAAATTGTCAAAATTGCACTTTTTGCAAAAAGAAATTTTTAAGTGTTTTTTTTGTACTTATATCACCTAATATAAGGTCGTTTGGTATAAATATGCCTTTTGCTGTGCATTGGAACTTTCCTAGAGCAAAATAAAAATTGTCAAAATTGCACTTTTTGCAAAAAGAAATTTTTAAGTGTTTTTTTTTGTACTTATATCACCTAATATAAGGTCGTTTGGTATAAATATGCCTTTTGCTGTGCATTGGAACTTTCCTAGAGCAAATAAAAAATTGACAAAATTGCACTTTTTGCAAAAATGAAATTTTATCAATTTTTGAATGATTGTAACTCTTTTATTTTAACTCTTATAGATTTCGCTAGAGCGCCATTAGAAAGAGGATAAAAAATACTACAAAATGAGCCAAAACTGGACTCTCTAGCTCTTCAGGTTACCGAGATATTGAATTTCAAAAAGTATTAAAAAAGGACCCCTAACACCCCCCCATTCTTTCAATTTTTTGAAAGATGAAAAATTTTAAAGTGCTTTTTTTTGTAATTTCACCTAATTTAAGGTCGTTTGGTGTAAATATGCTCTTTGCTGTGCATTGGCACCCTCCTGGAGTCGAAACAACGCCATTCGAAAAGCATAAAAAATACTACAAAATGAGCCAAAACTGGACTGTCTAGCTTTTCAGGTTACCGAGATATTGAATTTCAAAAAGTATTAAAAAGGGCCCCTAATACCCCCCCACTCTTTCAATTTTTTTGAAAAATGAAAAATTTTAAAGTGCTTTTTTTGTAATTTCACCTAATTTAAGGTCGTTTGGTGTAAATATGCTCTTTGCTGTGCATTGGAACCCTCCTGGAGCAAAATAAAAATTGACAAAATTGCACTTTTTGCAAAAATGAAATTTTATCAATTTTTGAATGATTGTAACTCTTTTATTTGAACTCTTATAGATTTCGCTAGAACGCCATTAGAAAGAGGATAAAAAATACTACAAAATGAGCCAAAACTGGACTCTCTAGCTTTTCAGGTTACCGAGATATTGAATTTCAAAAAGTATTAAAAAAGGACCCCTAATACCCACCCATCCTTTCAATTTTTTTGAAAAATGAAAAATTTCAAAGTGCTTTTTTTGTACTTATTTCACCTAATTTAAGGTCGTTTGGTGTAAATATGCCCTTTGCTGTGCATTGGAACCCTCCTGAAGCCAAATAAAAAATTGTCAAAATTGCACTTTTTGCAAAAAGAAATTTTTAAGTGTTTTTTTTGTACTTATATCACCTAATATAAGGTCGTTTGGTATAAATATGCCTTTTGCTGTGCATTGGAACTTTCCTAGAGCAAAATAAAAAATTGACAAAATTGCACTTTTTGCAAAAATGAAATTTTATCAATTTTTGAATGATTGTAACTCTTTTATTTTAACTCTTATAGATTTCGCTAGAGCGCCATTAGAAAGAGGATAAAAAATACTACAAAATGAGCCAAAACTGGACTCTCTAGCTCTTCAGGTTACCGAGATATTGAATTTCAAAAAGTATTAAAAAGGACCCTAACACCCCCCCATTCTTTCAATTTTTTTGAAAGATGAAAAATTTTAAAGTGCTTTTTTGTAATTTCACCTAATTTAAGGTCGTTTGGTGTAAATATGCTCTTTGCTGTGCATTGGCACCCTCCTGGAGTCGAAACAACGCCATTCGAAAAAGCATAAAAAATACTACAAAATGAGCCAAAACTGGACTGTCTAGCTTTTCAGGTTACCGAGATATTGAATTTCAAAAAGTATTAAAAAAGGGCCCCTAATACCCCCCCACTCTTTCAATTTTTTTGAAAAATGAAAAATTTTAAAGTGCTTTTTTTGTAATTTCACCTAATTTAAGGTCGTTTGGTGTAAATATGCTCTTTGCTGTGCATTGGAACCCTCCTGGAGCAAAATAAAAAATTGCCAAAATTGCACTTTTTGCAAAAATGAAATTTTATCAATTTTTGAATGATTGTAACTTTTTTATTTTAACTCTTATAGATTTCGCTAGAACGCCATTAGAAAGAGGATAAAAATACTACAAAATGAGCCAAAACTGGACTCTCTAGCTTTTCAGGTTCCCGAGATATTGAATTTAAAAAGTAGTAAAAAAAAACTCCTAATACCCCCCCCCCCCTTTCTTTAAATTTTTTTGAAAAGTGAAAAATTTTAAATTGCTTTTTTTGTGCTTATTTCACCTAATTTAATGTTCTTTTGTATAAATATGCCCTTTGCTGTGCATTGGAACCCTTATAGAGCAAAATAAAAATTTGTCAAAATTGCACTTTTGACAAAAAATGCATTTTCGAGTATTTGAAAAATCGTAGCTCTTTTATTTAAAGTCGCAGGAAATTAGTTCCAACGCCATTCGAAAAAGCATAAAAAATACTACAAAATGGGTTAAAAATGGCCTCTGTAGCTCCTCCCGTTACCGAGATATTCAATTTCAAAAGTACCTAAAAAACCTCTCTAATACCCCCCCCATTCTTTCAATTTTTTTGAAAAGTGAAAAATTTTAAATTGCTTTTTTTGTGCTTATTTCACCTAATTTAATGTTCTTTTGTATAAATATGCCCTTTGCTGTGCATTGGAACCCTTATAGAGCAAAATAAAAATTTGTCAAAATTGCACTTTTGACAAAAATTGCATTTTTCGACTTTTTGAAAAATCGCAGCTCTTTTATTTAAAGTCGCAGGAAATTCGTTCCAACGCCATTCGAAAAAGCATAAAAAATACTACAAAATGGGTTAAAAATGGCCTCTGTAGCTCCTCCCGTTACCGAGATATTGAATTTCAAAAAGTACCTAAAAAACCTCTCTGATATCCCCCCATTCTTACAATTTTTTTGAAAAGTGAAAAATTTTAAAGTGCTTTTTTTTGTGCTTATTTCACCTAATTTAATGTTCTTTTGTATAAATATGCCCTTTGCTGTGCATTGGAACCCTTATAGAGCAAAATAAAATTTGTCAAAATTGCACTTTTGACAAAAAATGCATTTTTCGAGTATTTGAAAAATCGTAGCTCTTTTATTTAAAGTCGCAGGAAATTAGTTCCAACGCCATTCGAAAAAGCATAAAAAATACTACAAAATGGGTTGTACGATTTGTCGATGTAGTGGCGCATCCCTAGTTGTGACGGGTGACGTTCGACAAGAAAATGACATTTGATTTTCGGCAGTTTTTTTTGTTTTTGACGGATGATAGAATTAAGTTTTAGCGGTAGAAAAATTATGGTTAGAAATTTGGTTGGATTTGCATGTAAATGTGCCCGAGTGCACCCTTTTTTTTTGATACAAATAAACAAGTCCACAGAAGCTAAGAAATCGTGCCTTCATTACTTTTCATGGTCCTTCGAGCGAAATCAACAAGCAAATCCCGGTATATGAATCAACAACAAGTTCTAACCTAAAAAAATAAGGTGGGAATAAGCACCGTTTCCTGATCGTGCAATCTCAATTTTCCAAAAAGAAAGCCTTCAGTTCAGAAGCCCGAGACAGCAAGTGCTCCGTGAGTACGTGTATGCAGAGTCAAGCAGAATAAGGTGGGTCGTATCCTTTTACCTTGGTTGTTCAAAATAAGCTATTTTTAACCTTATTGAAGTTATTCCTTGTCCCCATGTTTAATGCCCATATTGATTAAGCAAAGATTTGGGTTTTTGATCGTTATTAAGCTTCTTTAAAAAATAGTAAACGATGCCTAATGAAACGGAGGTATACCCAGACCCCACAGAGGTGGAGGAATTAAAAAAGTTAATATGTCGAAGAGGCCAGTTAAAGGCCACTCTAACGAGATTTTCCACTTATTTAAATGGGGAAGAAGTGGACCCGATAAGTTTAAAGTTAAGGCTATCCAAACTCGAGTCTACTTGGACTGAGTTTGAGGTTGTCCAATCCAAAATAGAGTTACTGAAACCAGAACAGGCCCTTGAGAGAGATTCTTTTGAGGATGATTATTTTTATGTAGTAACCAAAGCATCTAAGATAGTGTCTTCTTATGAGCAAAGCATGAACAGCCCTGGAGCTGGTGTAACAAATTCCAGTGTTAGTGCAAATGCAATTCCTAATTTACAAAATCTAGCAGTTAGCAATACGGTTACGAGTTCAGCCAGATTACAGGCAATATCATTACCAAAATTTAGTGGTACATATGAAGGTTGGTTAAATTTTTTTGAAATTTTCCAGGCTCTTGTACATAATAATACTGAAATAAGTACGATTCAAAGTTTTATTATTTGCAATCTTGCCTTACTGGTGAAGCAGTGCAAGTGTTGCAGTCTTTGGAGATATGTGAGGCAAACTACCAACAAGCTTTAGATTGTTAAAAGAAAGGTATCAGAACAAAAGATTACTTATCCATAATCATGTTAGGAATTTGTTTGACATTGAACCAATCATTAAAGAGTCAGCCCAAGGTTTTCGCAAACTGATTGACAATCTTATGCGGAATATCAGGGCTCTTGCAAGTTTAAACCAGCCAGTTGAACACTGGGATACTATCTTAGTGTATATGATCTCACAAAAGATAGACCTTAACACAAGAAGAGAATGGGAACTTTTTAATAAAAAAGATGCGCCCACATTCCAAGAATTTTTAGAATTTTTAAAAAACAAATGTCAGGTATTAGAAACAATAGGCAATAAAGAAAAGATTCAGAAAGAAAATGTTTCAAACCGATA
Organism: Ips typographus; assembly: GCF_016097725.1. Taxonomy (NCBI): domain Eukaryota; kingdom Metazoa; phylum Arthropoda; class Insecta; order Coleoptera; family Curculionidae; genus Ips; species Ips typographus. The sequence continues at coordinate 7,516 of NW_028098561.1, forward strand.
TTCTCAGTCCAAGCATTCTGTCAACTTTAGTTTATCCAAGCCTGATGAAGTGACTTTAGTCAACCAGGTTAATAACAAAGCAAACACTTTAAATTACAATAATTTAAAATGCTATTTTTGCAATCAAGTTGGACACTTTACCTATAAATGTTTTAAGTTAGTTTCTCTTTCTTGTAAAGATAGGTTGGTCGAGTTAAGGAAAATAGGTTTGTGCACAAATTGTTTAAAACCTGGACATACAGCTGAAACTTGCACTGGAAAAAGGTGCAGGATTTGCAATAAAAAGCATAACTCAATGCTTCATGATTTTACTTACAATATCAATGAAAATAAACCAAATTTAAACAATTCAACTAGTAGCTGTAATTTAGTTGTTCAAAATGACACACATCAGCAATGTGTGACCCCAATAAATAAGTCAAATAACTCTAATCCCTTGCACACTGACAACACGGTTGCAGGAGAGTCCTTCGCTACTTTTAATACTTGTACTTTGAGTAATCAAGAGCCAATTAATACTTCATATTCTAAAACTCAGGTTTTGCTACCCACAGCAGTCATCAATGTTTTGGGCAACAATAATAAATGGTTTAAATGTCGAGCACTGTTGGATTCCGCTAGTCAATCTAATTTTTGCTCATCCCGAATATTACAACAGCTTAATTTAACAACAAAGTCGGTAGAAATTCCTGTGGCAGGGCTAAACAATATCACATCCAGCATTTTATCAAAATTCAGCACAACTATAAAATCAGTGAGTGAGTCGTTTGCATCAAACATAAATATTTTAGTGGTGGAAAATATAACGAGTAGACTTCCACAAATGGCGTTTGATATTTCACAGCTAAAGTTGCCTAGCAACATCAGATTAGCTGATCCATCTTTTGGAGACTCAGCAGAAATAGATTTTTTGTTAGGTGCAGAGATTTTCTTTTCATGTTTAGAGGGAGACCAAATTAAGCTAGGCAGTAGATTACCTATTTTACAAATACGAAGTTTGGTTGGGTATTAGCTGGGCCCCTAGATTTTGAAATGGCAAGAAATAAATCTGCTTGTTTTCTGACTTTAGATTGTTTAGCCGACAATCTGTTGCAAAATACTGTGCAAAAATTTTGGCAGATTGAAAACATACCAAGTGATCGAAGTAAATTTAGTAAAGAAGAGTTAGATTGCGAGATGCATTTTCGGGAAAACGTAGAAAATGATAGTTCAGGTAGATTTATTGTCAAACTACCTTTAAGGGACAATTTTACAAGTCTAGGTGAATCATACTCTATTGCGGCAAGATGTTTCAATTCTTTAGATAAGAAATTAAGTTTGAATCCTAATTTGAAGAACAGTTATAAGGAGTTTTTGAACGAATATGAACAATTGGAACATATGTCTAAAGTAGATCCTAGCCTTGATAAACCTGAAGATTTACATGTTTATTTTAGTCATCATGCAGTCTTAAGAGAGTCGAGCAGTACTACAAAACTGCGAGTTGTATTTAATGCTAGTCTCAAAACTTCGACCGGTTTGAGCCTGAATGATGTCCTAAAAGTCGGTCCAAAAGTTCAACCAGATATTTTTAACACTGTCTTACGTATGCGTACATATTTGATTTTATTAATTGCAGACATTGAGAAGATGTATCGGATGATATTGGTACATCCATCCCAAAGAAAACTACAAAGAATATTATTTCGTGACCCGGTGTCTCAAAAATTAAATCATTATGAGCTAAATACCATAACTTATGGTACAGCTAGTGCTTCCTTTCTTGCCACACGTGTTTTACATGAAATTGGTTTGCGATGCAAGGAGTCCAATCCTGAAATCAGTGAAATAATAATTAATAATTTTTACATGGACGATTTAATTTTTGGACACCATGATGTAGAACATTTAAACAGCTTAAAGCAGCAAATTGATTCCACATTACTTTCATATGGATTTAAATTAAGAAAATGGCTTTCAAATTGTAATCTTCTCATTGAAGGTCATGAGGGTTCAGGTCAAGACGAATTTTACATTCGAGCTGATTCTGACACTAAAACATTAGGAACCGTTTGGAAACCTGCTGACGATACGATTAGTTACGATTTTGATGTGAAATCTCCATCAAGTTCAATAACGAAGCGTACTATTTTAGCCAGTATTGGTCGGTTATTTGACGTCCTAGGTTTGGTTAGTCCAGTAATTGTCAAAGCCAAGCTTATCTTACAAAGCGTATGGCGGATTCATTTAGACTGGGATGAGGAGGTACCCAACCATTTGGCTCAAACATGGCTTAATTTCAGTTCAAAGTTGTCATATCTGAATAATGTACAAATTCCCAGGTGCGTATTAAATGCCACAAACCCGCCTGAGTTTACAGCCCTATACGGTTTTTCTGATGCCTCTGAATTGGCTTATGGTGCGTGTGTATATATTGTTTCAAGAGATACCAAAGGCGGCGGTAGCCAGTCGCATTTATTATGTGCAAAGTCTCGTTTGGCTCCGATGAGTTCCTTGAGTCTACCTCGATTAGAGCTCTGTGGCGCTCTTTTGTTAGCTCAGCTTTTTAACAAGGTAGCGTCAACCTTAAAATTTTCTTTTGAAGACGTAACTCTATTTACTGACTCGAGCATTGTGTTAAGCTGGTTAAACTCCGAGCCAAACAGATGGAAAGTATTTGTCGCCAATCGCGTGGCTGAAATCCAGCGGTTGACCGAGCATTGCGAGTGGAGGCATATTGACTCCAAAAATAATCCAGCTGACATTGTGTTCAGAGCAGTTGATCCTGAAACTTTGTTAGATTTAGACCTTTGGTGGCATGGACCAGAATTCATGACTAAACCAAAAGATGCATGGCCCTTTAATAAAATTTCTCCTGTTGAGGTTCCAGAAGTACGCAAAGTAAAGTTGCAACTGTCTTTCCCGGTTGTCCGAAAAAACGTTTCTACTGACGGTCTTTTTAAATGGTCTTGTTTTTCTAAAACTGTTAGGGTTTATAGCTGGACTCTCTAGCTCTTCAGGTTACCGAGATATTGAATTTCAAAAAGTATTAAAAAAGGACCCCTAACACCCCTGCATTCTTTCAATTTTTTTGAAAAATGAAAAATTTTAAAGTGCTTTTTTTGTAATTTCACCTAATTTAAGGTCGTTTGGTGTAAATATGCTCTTTGCTGTGCATTGGCACCCTCCTGGAGCAAAATAAAAAATTGACAAAATTGCACTTTTTGCAAAATGAAATTTTATCAATTTTTGAATGATTGTAACTCTTTTATTTGAACTCTTATAGATTTCGCTAGAACGCCATTAGAAAGAGGATAAAAAATACTACAAAATGAGCCAAAACTGGACTCTCTAGCTTTTCAGGTTACCGAGATATTGAATTTCAAAAAGTATTAAAAAAGGACCCCTAATACCCCCCCCCATTCTTTCAATTTTTTTGAAAAATGAAAAATTTTAAAGTGCTTTTTTTGTACTTATTTCACCTAATTTAAGGTCGTTTGGTGTAAATATGCTCTTTGCTGTGCATTGGAACCCTCCTAGAGCAAAATAAAAAATTGACAAAATTGCACTTTTTGCAAAAATGAAATTTTATCAATTTTTGAATGATTGTAACTCTTTTATTTGAACTCTTATAGATTTCGCTAGAACGCCATTAGAAAGAGGATAAAAAATACTACAAAATGAGCCAAAACTGGACTCTCTAGCTTTTCAGGTTACCGAGATATTGAATTTCAAAAAGTATTAAAAAAGGACCCCTAATACCCCCCCATCCTTTCAATTTTTTTGAAAAATGAAAAATTTCAAAGTGCTTTTTTTGTACTTATTTCACCTAATTTAAGGTCGTTTGGTGTAAATATGCCCTTTGCTGTGCATTGGAACCCTCCTGAAGCCAAATAAAAAATTGTCAAAATTGCACTTTTTGCAAAAAGAAATTTTTAAGTGTTTTTTTTTGTACTTATATCACCTAATATAAGGTCGTTTGGTATAAATATGCCTTTTGCTGTGCATTGGAACTTTCCTAGAGCAAAATAAAAAATTGTCAAAATTGCACTTTTTGCAAAAAGAAATTTTTAAGTGTTTTTTTTGTACTTATATCACCTAATATAAGGTCGTTTGGTATAAATATGCCTTTTGCTGTGCATTGGAACTTTCCTAGAGCAAAATAAAAAATTGACAAAATTGCACTTTTTGCAAAAATGAAATTTTATCAATTTTTGAATGATTGTAACTCTTTTATTTTAACTCTTATAGATTTCGCTAGAGCGCCATTAGAAAGAGGATAAAAAATACTACAAAATGAGCCAAAACTGGACTCTCTAGCTCTTCAGGTTACCGAGATATTGAATTTCAAAAAGTATTAAAAAAGGACCCCTAACACCCCCCCATTCTTTCAATTTTTTTGAAAGATGAAAAATTTTAAAGTGCTTTTTTTGTAATTTCACCTAATTTAAGGTCGTTTGGTGTAAATATGCTCTTTGCTGTGCATTGGCACCCTCCTGGAGTCGAAACAACGCCATTCGAAAAAGCATAAAAAATACTACAAAATGAGCCAAAACTGGACTGTCTAGCTTTTCAGGTTACCGAGATATTGAATTTCAAAAAGTATTAAAAAAGGGCCCCTAATACCCCCCCACTCTTTCAATTTTTTTGAAAAATGAAAAATTTTAAAGTGCTTTTTTTGTAATTTCACCTAATTTAAGGTCGTTTGGTGTAAATATGCTCTTTGCTGTGCATTGGAACCCTCCTGGAGCAAAATAAAAAATTGACAAAATTGCACTTTTTGCAAAAATGAAATTTTATCAATTTTTGAATGATTGTAACTCTTTTATTTGAACTCTTATAGATTTCGCTAGAACGCCATTAGAAAGAGGATAAAAAATACTACAAAATGAGCCAAAACTGGACTCTCTAGCTTTTCAGGTTACCGAGATATTGAATTTCAAAAAGTATTAAAAAAGGACCCCTAATACCCACCCATCCTTTCAATTTTTTTGAAAAATGAAAAATTTCAAAGTGCTTTTTTTGTACTTATTTCACCTAATTTAAGGTCGTTTGGTGTAAATATGCCCTTTGCTGTGCATTGGAACCCTCCTGAAGCCAAATAAAAAATTGTCAAAATTGCACTTTTTGCAAAAAGAAATTTTTAAGTGTTTTTTTTGTACTTATATCACCTAATATAAGGTCGTTTGGTATAAATATGCCTTTTGCTGTGCATTGGAACTTTCCTAGAGCAAAATAAAAAATTGACAAAATTGCACTTTTTGCAAAAATGAAATTTTATCAATTTTTGAATGATTGTAACTCTTTTATTTTAACTCTTATAGATTTCGCTAGAGCGCCATTAGAAAGAGGATAAAAAATACTACAAAATGAGCCAAAACTGGACTCTCTAGCTCTTCAGGTTACCGAGATATTGAATTTCAAAAAGTATTAAAAAAGGACCCCTAACACCCCCCCATTCTTTCAATTTTTTTGAAAGATGAAAAATTTTAAAGTGCTTTTTTTGTAATTTCACCTAATTTAAGGTCGTTTGGTGTAAATATGCTCTTTGCTGTGCATTGGCACCCTCCTGGAGTCGAAACAACGCCATTCGAAAAAGCATAAAAAATACTACAAAATGAGCCAAAACTGGACTGTCTAGCTTTTCAGGTTACCGAGATATTGAATTTCAAAAAGTATTAAAAAAGGGCCCCTAATACCCCCCCACTCTTTCAATTTTTTTGAAAAATGAAAAATTTTAAAGTGCTTTTTTTGTAATTTCACCTAATTTAAGGTCGTTTGGTGTAAATATGCTCTTTGCTGTGCATTGGAACCCTCCTGGAGCAAAATAAAAAATTGCCAAAATTGCACTTTTTGCAAAAATGAAATTTTATCAATTTTTGAATGATTGTAACTTTTTTATTTTAACTCTTATAGATTTCGCTAGAACGCCATTAGAAAGAGGATAAAAAATACTACAAAATGAGCCAAAACTGGACTCTCTAGCTTTTCAGGTTCCCGAGATATTGAATTTAAAAAGTAGTAAAAAAAAACTCCTAATACCCCCCCCCCCCTTTCTTTAAATTTTTTTGAAAAGTGAAAAATTTTAAATTGCTTTTTTTGTGCTTATTTCACCTAATTTAATGTTCTTTTGTATAAATATGCCCTTTGCTGTGCATTGGAACCCTTATAGAGCAAAATAAAAATTTGTCAAAATTGCACTTTTGACAAAAAATGCATTTTCGAGTATTTGAAAAATCGTAGCTCTTTTATTTAAAGTCGCAGGAAATTAGTTCCAACGCCATTCGAAAAAGCATAAAAAATACTACAAAATGGGTTAAAAATGGCCTCTGTAGCTCCTCCCGTTACCGAGATATTCAATTTCAAAAAGTACCTAAAAAACCTCTCTAATACCCCCCCATTCTTTCAATTTTTTTGAAAAGTGAAAAATTTTAAATTGCTTTTTTTGTGCTTATTTCACCTAATTTAATGTTCTTTTGTATAAATATGCCCTTTGCTGTGCATTGGAACCCTTATAGAGCAAAATAAAAATTTGTCAAAATTGCACTTTTGACAAAAATTGCATTTTTCGACTTTTTGAAAAATCGCAGCTCTTTTATTTAAAGTCGCAGGAAATTCGTTCCAACGCCATTCGAAAAAAGCATAAAAAATACTACAAAATGGGTTAAAAATGGCCTCTGTAGCTCCTCCCGTTACCGAGATATTGAATTTCAAAAAGTACCTAAAAAACCTCTCTGATATCCCCCCATTCTTACAATTTTTTTGAAAAGTGAAAAATTTTAAAGTGCTTTTTTTGTGCTTATTTCACCTAATTTAATGTTCTTTTGTATAAATATGCCCTTTGCTGTGCATTGGAACCCTTATAGAGCAAAATAAAAATTTGTCAAAATTGCACTTTTGACAAAAAATGCATTTTTCGAGTATTTGAAAAATCGTAGCTCTTTTATTTAAAGTCGCAGGAAATTAGTTCCAACGCCATTCGAAAAAGCATAAAAAATACTACAAAATGGGTTGTACGATTTGTCGATGTAGTGGCGCATCCCTAGTTGTGACGGGTGACGTTCGACAAGAAAATGACATTTGATTTTCGGCAGTTTTTTTTGTTTTTGACGGATGATAGAATTAAGTTTTAGCGGTAGAAAAATTATGGTTAGAAATTTGGTTGGATTTGCATGTAAATGTGCCCGAGTGCACCCTTTTTTTTTGATACAAATAAACAAGTCCACAGAAGCTAAGAAATCGTGCCTTCATTACTTTTCATGGTCCTTCGAGCGAAATCAACAAGCAAATCCCGGTATATGAATCAACAACAAGTTCTAACCTAAAAAAATAAGGTGGGAATAAGCACCGTTTCCTGATCGTGCAATCTCAATTTTCCAAAAAGAAAGCCTTCAGTTCAGAAGCCCGAGACAGCAAGTGCTCCGTGAGTACGTGTATGCAGAGTCAAGCAGAATAAGGTGGGTCGTATCCTTTTACCTTGGTTGTTCAAAATAAGCTATTTTTAACCTTATTGAAGTTATTCCTTGTCCCCATGTTTAATGCCCATATTGATTAAGCAAAGATTTGGGTTTTTGATCGTTATTAAGCTTCTTTAAAAAATAGTAAACGATGCCTAATGAAACGGAGGTATACCCAGACCCCACAGAGGTGGAGGAATTAAAAAAGTTAATATGTCGAAGAGGCCAGTTAAAGGCCACTCTAACGAGATTTTCCACTTATTTAAATGGGGAAGAAGTGGACCCGATAAGTTTAAAGTTAAGGCTATCCAAACTCGAGTCTACTTGGACTGAGTTTGAGGTTGTCCAATCCAAAATAGAGTTACTGAAACCAGAACAGGCCCTTGAGAGAGATTCTTTTGAGGATGATTATTTTTATGTAGTAACCAAAGCATCTAAGATAGTGTCTTCTTATGAGCAAAGCATGAACAGCCCTGGAGCTGGTGTAACAAATTCCAGTGTTAGTGCAAATGCAATTCCTAATTTACAAAATCTAGCAGTTAGCAATACGGTTACGAGTTCAGCCAGATTACAGGCAATATCATTACCAAAATTTAGTGGTACATATGAAGGTTGGTTAAATTTTTTTGAAATTTTCCAGGCTCTTGTACATAATAATACTGAAATAAGTACGATTCAAAAGTTTTATTATTTGCAATCTTGCCTTACTGGTGAAGCAGTGCAAGTGTTGCAGTCTTTGGAGATATGTGAGGCAAACTACCAACAAGCTTTAGATTTGTTAAAAGAAAGGTATCAGAACAAAAGATTACTTATCCATAATCATGTTAGGAATTTGTTTGACATTGAACCAATCATTAAAGAGTCAGCCCAAGGTTTTCGCAAACTGATTGACAATCTTATGCGGAATATCAGGGCTCTTGCAAGTTTAAACCAGCCAGTTGAACACTGGGATACTATCTTAGTGTATATGATCTCACAAAAGATAGACCTTAACACAAGAAGAGAATGGGAACTTTTTAATAAAAAAGATGCGCCCACATTCCAAGAATTTTTAGAATTTTTAAAAAACAAATGTCAGGTATTAGAAACAATAGGCAATAAAGAAAAGATTCAGAAAGAAAATGTTTCAAACCGATATTCTCAGTCCAAGCATTCTGTCAACTTTAGTTTATCCAAGCCTGATGAAGTGACTTTAGTCAACCAGGTTAATAACAAAGCAAACACTTTAAATTACAATAATTTAAAATGCTATTTTTGCAATCAAGTTGGACACTTTACCTATAAATGTTTTAAGTTAGTTTCTCTTTCTTGTAAAGATAGGTTGGTCGAGTTAAGGAAAATAGGTTTGTGCACAAATTGTTTAAAACCTGGACATACAGCTGAAACTTGCACTGGAAAAAGGTGCAGGATTTGCAATAAAAAGCATAACTCAATGCTTCATGATTTTACTTACAATATCAATGAAAATAAACCAAATTTAAACAATTCAACTAGTAGCTGTAATTTAGTTGTTCAAAATGACACACATCAGCAATGTGTGACCCCAATAAATAAGTCAAATAACTCTAATCCCTTGCACACTGACAACACGGTTGCAGGAGAGTCCTTCGCTACTTTTAATACTTGTACTTTGAGTAATCAAGAGCCAATTAATACTTCATATTCTAAAACTCAGGTTTTGCTACCCACAGCAGTCATCAATGTTTTGGGCAACAATAATAAATGGTTTAAATGTCGAGCACTGTTGGATTCCGCTAGTCAATCTAATTTTTGCTCATCCCGAATATTACAACAGCTTAATTTAACAACAAAGTCGGTAGAAATTCCTGTGGCAGGGCTAAACAATATCACATCCAGCATTTTATCAAAATTCAGCACAACTATAAAATCAGTGAGTGAGTCGTTTGCATCAAACATAAATATTTTAGTGGTGGAAAATATAACGAGTAGACTTCCACAAATGGCGTTTGATATTTCACAGCTAAAGTTGCCTAGCAACATCAGATTAGCTGATCCATCTTTTGGAGACTCAGCAGAAATAGATTTTTTGTTAGGTGCAGAGATTTTCTTTTCATGTTTAGAGGGAGACCAAATTAAGCTAGGCAGTAGATTACCTATTTTACAAAATACGAAGTTTGGTTGGGTATTAGCTGGGCCCCTAGATTTTGAAATGGCAAGAAATAAATCTGCTTGTTTTCTGACTTTAGATTGTTTAGCCGACAATCTGTTGCAAAATACTGTGCAAAAATTTTGGCAGATTGAAAACATACCAAGTGATCGAAGTAAATTTAGTAAAGAAGAGTTAGATTGCGAGATGCATTTTCGGGAAAACGTAGAAAATGATAGTTCAGGTAGATTTATTGTCAAACTACCTTTAAGGGACAATTTTACAAGTCTAGGTGAATCATACTCTATTGCGGCAAGATGTTTCAATTCTTTAGATAAGAAATTAAGTTTGAATCCTAATTTGAAGAACAGTTATAAGGAGTTTTTGAACGAATATGAACAATTGGAACATATGTCTAAAGTAGATCCTAGCCTTGATAAACCTGAAGATTTACATGTTTATTTTAGTCATCATGCAGTCTTAAGAGAGTCGAGCAGTACTACAAAACTGCGAGTTGTATTTAATGCTAGTCTCAAAACTTCGACCGGTTTGAGCCTGAATGATGTCCTAAAAGTCGGTCCAAAAGTTCAACCAGATATTTTTAACACTGTCTTACGTATGCGTACATATTTGATTTTATTAATTGCAGACATTGAGAAGATGTATCGGATGATATTGGTACATCCATCCCAAAGAAAACTACAAAGAATATTATTTCGTGACCCGGTGTCTCAAAAATTAAATCATTATGAGCTAAATACCATAACTTATGGTACAGCTAGTGCTTCCTTTCTTGCCACACGTGTTTTACATGAAATTGGTTTGCGATGCAAGGAGTCCAATCCTGAAATCAGTGAAATAATAATTAATAATTTTTACATGGACGATTTAATTTTTGGACACCATGATGTAGAACATTTAAACAGCTTAAAGCAGCAAATTGATTCCACATTACTTTCATATGGATTTAAATTAAGAAAATGGCTTTCAAATTGTAATCTTCTCATTGAAGGTCATGAGGGTTCAGGTCAAGACGAATTTTACATTCGAGCTGATTCTGACACTAAAACATTAGGAACCGTTTGGAAACCTGCTGACGATACGATTAGTTACGATTTTGATGTGAAATCTCCATCAAGTTCAATAACGAAGCGTACTATTTTAGCCAGTATTGGTCGGTTATTTGACGTCCTAGGTTTGGTTAGTCCAGTAATTGTCAAAGCCAAGCTTATCTTACAAAGCGTATGGCGGATTCATTTAGACTGGGATGAGGAGGTACCCAACCATTTGGCTCAAACATGGCTTAATTTCAGTTCAAAGTTGTCATATCTGAATAATGTACAAATTCCCAGGTGCGTATTAAATGCCACAAACCCGCCTGAGTTTACAGCCCTATACGGTTTTTCTGATGCCTCTGAATTGGCTTATGGTGCGTGTGTATATATTGTTTCAAGAGATACCAAAGGCGGCGGTAGCCAGTCGCATTTATTATGTGCAAAGTCTCGTTTGGCTCCGATGAGTTCCTTGAGTCTACCTCGATTAGAGCTCTGTGGCGCTCTTTTGTTAGCTCAGCTTTTTAACAAGGTAGCGTCAACCTTAAAATTTTCTTTTGAAGACGTAACTCTATTTACTGACTCGAGCATTGTGTTAAGCTGGTTAAACTCCGAGCCAAACAGATGGAAAGTATTTGTCGCCAATCGCGTGGCTGAAATCCAGCGGTTGACCGAGCATTGCGAGTGGAGGCATATTGACTCCAAAAATAATCCAGCTGACATTGTGTTCAGAGCAGTTGATCCTGAAACTTTGTTAGATTTAGACCTTTGGTGGCATGGACCAGAATTCATGACTAAACCAAAAGATGCATGGCCCTTTAATAAAATTTCTCCTGTTGAGGTTCCAGAAGTACGCAAAGTAAAGTTGCAACTGTCTTTCCCGGTTGTCCGAAAAAACGTTTCTACTGACGGTCTTTTTAAATGGTCTTGTTTTTCTAAAACTGTTAGGGTTTATAGCTGGACTCTCTAGCTCTTCAGGTTACCGAGATATTGAATTTCAAAAAGTATTAAAAAAGGACCCCTAACACCCCTGCATTCTTTCAATTTTTTTGAAAAATGAAAAATTTTAAAGTGCTTTTTTTGTAATTTCACCTAATTTAAGGTCGTTTGGTGTAAATATGCTCTTTGCTGTGCATTGGCACCCTCCTGGAGCAAAATAAAAAATTGACAAAATTGCACTTTTTGCAAAAATGAAATTTTATCAATTTTTGAATGATTGTAACTCTTTTATTTGAACTCTTATAGATTTCGCTAGAACGCCATTAGAAAGAGGATAAAAAATACTACAAAATGAGCCAAAACTGGACTCTCTAGCTTTTCAGGTTACCGAGATATTGAATTTCAAAAAGTATTAAAAAAGGACCCCTAATACCCCCCCCCATTCTTTCAATTTTTTTGAAAAATGAAAAATTTTAAAGTGCTTTTTTTGTACTTATTTCACCTAATTTAAGGTCGTTTGGTGTAAATATGCTCTTTGCTGTGCATTGGAACCCTCCTAGAGCAAAATAAAAAATTGACAAAATTGCACTTTTTGCAAAAATGAAATTTTATCAATTTTTGAATGATTGTAACTCTTTTATTTGAACTCTTATAGATTTCGCTAGAACGCCATTAGAAAGAGGATAAAAAATACTACAAAATGAGCCAAAACTGGACTCTCTAGCTCTTCAGGTTACCGAGATATTGAATTTAAAAAAGTAGTAAAAAAAGACCCCTAATACCCCCCCATTCTTTCAATTTTTTTGAAAAGTGAAAAATTTTAATGTGCTTTTTTTGTGCTTATTTCACCTAATTTAATGTTCTTTTGTATAAATATGCCCTTTGCTGTGCATTGGAACCCTTATAGAGCAAAATAAAAATTTGTCAAAATTGCACTTTTGACAAAAATTGCATTTTTCGACTTTTTGAAAAATCGCAGCTCTTTTATTTAAAGTCGCAGGAAATTCGTTCCAACGCCATTCGAAAAAGCATAAAAAATACTACAAAATGAGCCAAAACTGGACTGTCTAGCTTTTCAGGTTACCGAGATATTGAATTTCAAAAAGTATTAAAAAAGGGCCCCTAATACCCCCCCACTCTTTCAATTTTTTTGAAAAATGAAAAATTTTAAAGTGCTTTTTTTGTAATTTCACCTAATTTAAGGTCGTTTGGTGTAAATATGCTCTTTGCTGTGCATTGGAACCCTCCTGGAGCAAAATAAAAAATTGACAAAATTGCACTTTTTGCAAAAATGAAATTTTATCAATTTTTGAATGATTGTAACTCTTTTATTTGAACTCTTATAGATTTCGCTAGAACGCCATTAGAAAGAGGATAAAAAATACTACAAAATGAGCCAAAACTGGACTCTCTAGCTTTTCAGGTTACCGAGATATTGAATTTCAAAAAGTATTAAAAAAGGACCCCTAATACCCACCATCCTTTCAATTTTTTTGAAAAATGAAAAATTTCAAAGTGCTTTTTTTGTACTTATTTCACCTAATTTAAGGTCGTTTGGTGTAAATATGCCCTTTGCTGTGCATTGGAACCCTCCTGAAGCCAAATAAAAAATTGTCAAAATTGCACTTTTTGCAAAAAGAAATTTTTAAGTGTTTTTTTTGTACTTATATCACCTAATATAAGGTCGTTTGGTATAAATATGCCTTTTGCTGTGCATTGGAACTTTCCTAGAGCAAAATAAAAAATTGACAAAATTGCACTTTTTGCAAAAATGAAATTTTATCAATTTTTGAATGATTGTAACTCTTTTATTTTAACTCTTATAGATTTCGCTAGAGCGCCATTAGAAAGAGGATAAAAAATACTACAAAATGAGCCAAAACTGGACTCTCTAGCTCTTCAGGTTACCGAGATATTGAATTTCAAAAAGTATTAAAAAAGGACCCCTAACACCCCCCCATTCTTTCAATTTTTTTGAAAAATGAAAAATTTTAAAGTGCTTTTTTTGTAATTTCACCTAATTTAAGGTCGTTTGGTGTAAATATGCTCTTTGCTGTGCATTGGCACCCTCCTGGAGTCGAAACAACGCCATTCGAAAAAGCATAAAAAATACTACAAAATGAGCCAAAACTGGACTGTCTAGCTTTTCAGGTTACCGAGATATTGAATTTCAAAAAGTATTAAAAAAGGGCCCCTAATACCCCCCCACTCTTTCAATTTTTTTGAAAAATGAAAAATTTTAAAGTGCTTTTTTTGTAATTTCACCTAATTTAAGGTCGTTTGGTGTAAATATGCTCTTTGCTGTGCATTGGAACCCTCCTGGAGCAAAATAAAAAATTGACAAAATTGCACTTTTTGCAAAAATGAAATTTTATCAATTTTTGAATGATTGTAACTCTTTTATTTGAACTCTTATAGATTTCGCTAGAACGCCATTAGAAAGAGGATAAAAAATACTACAAAATGAGCCAAAACTGGACTCTCTAGCTTTTCAGGTTACCGAGATATTGAATTTCAAAAAGTATTAAAAAAGGACCCCTAATACCCCCCCATCCTTTCAATTTTTTTGAAAAATGAAAAATTTCAAAGTGCTTTTTTTGTACTTATTTCACCTAATTTAAGGTCGTTTGGTGTAAATATGCCCTTTGCTGTGCATTGGAACCCTCCTGAAGCCAAATAAAAAATTGTCAAAATTGCACTTTTTGCAAAAAGAAATTTTTAAGTGTTTTTTTTGTACTTATATCACCTAATATAAGGTCGTTTGGTATAAATATGCCTTTTGCTGTGCATTGGAACTTTCCTAGAGCAAAATAAAAAATTGACAAAATTGCACTTTTTGCAAAAATGAAATTTTATCAATTTTTGAATGATTGTAACTCTTTTATTTTAACTCTTATAGATTTCGCTAGAGCGCCATTAGAAAGAGGATAAAAAATACTACAAAATGAGCCAAAACTGGACTCTCTAGCTCTTCAGGTTACCGAGATATTGAATTTCAAAAAGTATTAAAAAAGGACCCCTAACACCCCCCCATTCTTTCAATTTTTTTGAAAAATGAAAAATTTTAAAGTGCTTTTTTTGTAATTTCACCTAATTTAAGGTCGTTTGGTGTAAATATGCTCTTTGCTGTGCATTGGCACCCTCCTGGAGCAAAATAAAAAATTGACAAAATTGCACTTTTTGCAAAAATGAAATTTTATCAATTTTTGAATGATTGTAACTCTTTTATTTGAACTCTTATAGATTTCGCTAGAACGCCATTCGAAAAAGCATAAAAAATACTACAAAATGAGCCAAAACTGGACTCTCTAGCTTTTCAGGTTACCGAGATATTGAATTTCAAAAAGTATTAAAAAAGGGCCCCTAATACCCCCCCACTCTTTCAATTTTTTTGAAAAATGAAAAATTTTAAAGTGCTTTTTTGTAATTTCACCTAATTTAAGGTCGTTTGGTGTAAATATGCTCTTTGCTGTGCATTGGAACCCTCCTGGAGCAAAATAAAAAATTGACAAAATTGCACTTTTTGCAAAAATGAAATTTTATCAATTTTTGAATGATTGTAACTCTTTTATTTGAACTCTTATAGATTTCGCTAGAACGCCATTAGAAAGAGGATAAAAAATACTACAAAATGAGCCAAAACTGGACTCTCTAGCTTTTCAGGTTACCGAGATATTGAATTTCAAAAAGTATTAAAAAAGGACCCCTAATACCCCCCCATTCTTTCAATTTTTTTGAAAAATGAAAAATTTTAAAGTGCTTTTTTTGTAATTTCACCTAATTTAAGGTCGTTTGGTGTAAATATGCTCTTTGTTGTGCATTGGAACCCTCCTGGAGCAAAATAAAAAATTGCCAAAATTGCACTTTTTGCAAAAATGAAATTTTTTCAATTTTTGAATGATTGTAACTTTTTTATTTTAACTCTTATAGATTTCGCTAGAACGCCATTAGAAAGAGGATAAAAAATACTACAAAATGAGCCAAAACTGGACTCTCTAGCTTTTCAGGTTCCCGAGATATTGAATTTAAAAAGTAGTAAAAAAAAACTCCTAATACCCCCCCCCCTTTCTTTAAATTTTTTTGAAAAGTGAAAAATTTTAAATTGCTTTTTTTGTGCTTATTTCACCTAATTTAATGTTCTTTTGTATAAATATGCCCTTTGCTGTGCATTGGAACCCTTATAGAGCAAAATAAAAATTTGTCAAAATTGCACTTTTGACAAAAAATGCATTTTCGAGTATTTGAAAAATCGTAGCTCTTTTATTTAAAGTCGCAGGAAATTAGTTCCAACGCCATTCGAAAAAGCATAAAAAATACTACAAAATGGGTTAAAAATGGCCTCTGTAGCTCCTCCCGTTACCGAGATATTCAATTTCAAAAAGTACCTAAAAAACCTCTCTAATACCCCCCCATTCTTTCAATTTTTTTGAAAAGTGAAAAATTTTAAATTGCTTTTTTTGTGCTTATTTCACCTAATTTAATGTTCTTTTGTATAAATATGCCCTTTGCTGTGCATTGGAACCCTTATAGAGCAAAATAAAAATTTGTCAAAATTGCACTTTTGACAAAAATTGCATTTTTCGACTTTTTGAAAAATCGCAGCTCTTTTATTTAAAGTCGCAGGAAATTCGTTCCAACGCCATTCGAAAAAGCATAAAAAATACTACAAAATGGGTTAAAAATGGCCTCTGTAGCTCCTCCCGTTACCGAGATATTGAATTTCAAAAAGTACCTAAAAAACCTCTCTGATATCCCCCCATTCTTACAATTTTTTTGAAAAGTGAAAAATTTTAAAGTGCTTTTTTTGTGCTTATTTCACCTAATTTAATGTTCTTTTGTATAAATATGCCCTTTGCTGTGCATTGGAACCCTTATAGAGCAAAATAAAAATTTGTCAAAATTGCACTTTTGACAAAAAATGCATTTTTCGAGTATTTGAAAAATCGTAGCTCTTTTATTTAAAGTCGCAGGAAATTAGTTCCAACGCCATTCGAAAAAGCATAAAAAATACTACAAAATGGGTTGTACGATTTGTCGATGTAGTGGCGCATCCCTAGTTGTGACGGGTGACGTTCGACAAGAAAATGACATTTGATTTTCGGCAGTTTTTTTTGTTTTTGACGGATGATAGAATTAAGTTTTAGCGGTAGAAAAATTATGGTTAGAAATTTGGTTGGATTTGCATGTAAATGTGCCCGAGTGCACCCTTTTTTTTTGATACAAATAAACAAGTCCACAGAAGCTAAGAAATCGTGCCTTCATTACTTTTCATGGTCCTTCGAGCGAAATCAACAAGCAAATCCCGGTATATGAATCAACAACAAGTTCTAACCTAAAAAAATAAGGTGGGAATAAGCACCGTTTCCTGATCGTGCAATCTCAATTTTCCAAAAAGAAAGCCTTCAGTTCAGAAGCCCGAGACAGCAAGTGCTCCGTGAGTACGTGTATGCAGAGTCAAGCAGAATAAGGTGGGTCGTATCCTTTTACCTTGGTTGTTCAAAATAAGCTATTTTTAACCTTATTGAAGTTATTCCTTGTCCCCATGTTTAATGCCCATATTGATTAAGCAAAGATTTGGGTTTTTGATCGTTATTAAGCTTCTTTAAAAAATAGTAAACAATGCCTAATGAAACGGAGGTATACCCAGACCCCACAGAGGTGGAGGAATTAAAAAAGTTAATATGTCGAAGAGGCCAGTTAAAGGCCACTCTAACGAGATTTTCCACTTATTTAAATGGGGAAGAAGTGGACCCGATAAGTTTAAAGTTAAGGCTATCCAAACTCGAGTCTACTTGGACTGAGTTTGAGGTTGTCCAATCCAAAATAGAGTTACTGAAACCAGAACAGGCCCTTGAGAGAGATTCTTTGAGGATGATTATTTTTATGTAGTAACCAAAGCATCTAAGATAGTGTCTTCTTATGAGCAAAGCATGAACAGCCCTGGAGCTGGTGTAACAAATTCCAGTGTTAGTGCAAATGCAATTCCTAATTTACAAAATCTAGCAGTTAGCAATACGGTTACGAGTTCAGCCAGATTACAGGCAATATCATTACCAAAATTTAGTGGTACATATGAAGGTTGGTTAAATTTTTTTGAAATTTTCCAGGCTCTTGTACATAATAATACTGAAATAAGTACGATTCAAAAGTTTTATTATTTGCAATCTTGCCTTACTGGTGAAGCAGTGCAAGTGTTGCAGTCTTTGGAGATATGTGAGGCAAACTACCAACAAGCTTTAGATTTGTTAAAAGAAAGGTATCAGAACAAAAGATTACTTATCCATAATCATGTTAGGAATTTGTTTGACATTGAACCAATCATTAAAGAGTCAGCCCAAGGTTTTCGCAAACTGATTGACAATCTTATGCGGAATATCAGGGCTCTTGCAAGTTTAAACCAGCCAGTTGAACACTGGGATACTATCTTAGTGTATATGATCTCACAAAAGATAGACCTTAACACAAGAAGAGAATGGGAACTTTTTAATAAAAAAGATGCGCCCACATTCCAAGAATTTTTAGAATTTTTAAAAAACAAATGTCAGGTATTAGAAACAATAGGCAATAAAGAAAAGATTCAGAAAGAAAATGTTTCAAACCGATATTCTCAGTCCAAGCATTCTGTCAACTTTAGTTTATCCAAGCCTGATGAAGTGACTTTAGTCAACCAGGTTAATAACAAAGCAAACACTTTAAATTACAATAATTTAAAATGCTATTTTTGCAATCAAGTTGGACACTTTACCTATAAATGTTTTAAGTTAGTTTCTCTTTCTTGTAAAGATAGGTTGGTCGAGTTAAGGAAAATAGGTTTGTGCACAAATTGTTTAAAACCTGGACATACAGCTGAAACTTGCACTGGAAAAAGGTGCAGGATTTGCAATAAAAAGCATAACTCAATGCTTCATGATTTTACTTACAATATCAATGAAAATAAACCAAATTTAAACAATTCAACTAGTAGCTGTAATTTAGTTGTTCAAAATGACACACATCAGCAATGTGTGACCCCAATAAATAAGTCAAATAACTCTAATCCCTTGCACACTGACAACACGGTTGCAGGAGAGTCCTTCGCTACTTTTAATACTTGTACTTTGAGTAATCAAGAGCCAATTAATACTTCATATTCTAAAACTCAGGTTTTGCTACCCACAGCAGTCATCAATGTTTTGGGCAACAATAATAAATGGTTTAAATGTCGAGCACTGTTGGATTCCGCTAGTCAATCTAATTTTTGCTCATCCCGAATATTACAACAGCTTAATTTAACAACAAAGTCGGTAGAAATTCCTGTGGCAGGGCTAAACAATATCACATCCAGCATTTTATCAAAATTCAGCACAACTATAAAATCAGTGAGTGAGTCGTTTGCATCAAACATAAATATTTTAGTGGTGGAAAATATAACGAGTAGACTTCCACAAATGGCGTTTGATATTTCACAGCTAAAGTTGCCTAGCAACATCAGATTAGCTGATCCATCTTTTGGAGACTCAGCAGAAATAGATTTTTTGTTAGGTGCAGAGATTTTCTTTTCATGTTTAGAGGGAGACCAAATTAAGCTAGGCAGTAGATTACCTATTTTACAAAATACGAAGTTTGGTTGGGTATTAGCTGGGCCCCTAGATTTTGAAATGGCAAGAAATAAATCTGCTTGTTTTCTGACTTTAGATTGTTTAGCCGACAATCTGTTGCAAAATACTGTGCAAAAATTTTGGCAGATTGAAAACATACCAAGTGATCGAAGTAAATTTAGTAAAGAAGAGTTAGATTGCGAGATGCATTTTCGGGAAAACGTAGAAAATGATAGTTCAGGTAGATTTATTGTCAAACTACCTTTAAGGGACAATTTTACAAGTCTAGGTGAATCATACTCTATTGCGGCAAGATGTTTCAATTCTTTAGATAAGAAATTAAGTTTGAATCCTAATTTGAAGAACAGTTATAAGGAGTTTTTGAACGAATATGAACAATTGGAACATATGTCTAAAGTAGATCCTAGCCTTGATAAACCTGAAGATTTACATGTTTATTTTAGTCATCATGCAGTCTTAAGAGAGTCGAGCAGTACTACAAAACTGCGAGTTGTATTTAATGCTAGTCTCAAAACTTCGACCGGTTTGAGCCTGAATGATGTCCTAAAAGTCGGTCCAAAAGTTCAACCAGATATTTTTAACACTGTCTTACGTATGCGTACATATTTGATTTTATTAATTGCAGACATTGAGAAGATGTATCGGATGATATTGGTACATCCATCCCAAAGAAAACTACAAAGAATATTATTTCGTGACCCGGTGTCTCAAAAATTAAATCATTATGAGCTAAATACCATAACTTATGGTACAGCTAGTGCTTCCTTTCTTGCCACACGTGTTTTACATGAAATTGGTTTGCGATGCAAGGAGTCCAATCCTGAAATCAGTGAAATAATAATTAATAATTTTTACATGGACGATTTAATTTTTGGACACCATGATGTAGAACATTTAAACAGCTTAAAGCAGCAAATTGATTCCACATTACTTTCATATGGATTTAAATTAAGAAAATGGCTTTCAAATTGTAATCTTCTCATTGAAGGTCATGAGGGTTCAGGTCAAGACGAATTTTACATTCGAGCTGATTCTGACACTAAAACATTAGGAACCGTTTGGAAACCTGCTGACGATACGATTAGTTACGATTTTGATGTGAAATCTCCATCAAGTTCAATAACGAAGCGTACTATTTTAGCCAGTATTGGTCGGTTATTTGACGTCCTAGGTTTGGTTAGTCCAGTAATTGTCAAAGCCAAGCTTATCTTACAAAGCGTATGGCGGATTCATTTAGACTGGGATGAGGAGGTACCCAACCATTTGGCTCAAACATGGCTTAATTTCAGTTCAAAGTTGTCATATCTGAATAATGTACAAATTCCCAGGTGCGTATTAAATGCCACAAACCCGCCTGAGTTTACAGCCCTATACGGTTTTTTCTGATGCCTCTGAATTGGCTTATGGTGCGTGTGTATATATTGTTTCAAGAGATACCAAAGGCGGCGGTAGCCAGTCGCATTTATTATGTGCAAAGTCTCGTTTGGCTCCGATGAGTTCCTTGAGTCTACCTCGATTAGAGCTCTGTGGCGCTCTTTTGTTAGCTCAGCTTTTTAACAAGGTAGCGTCAACCTTAAAATTTTCTTTTGAAGACGTAACTCTATTTACTGACTCGAGCATTGTGTTAAGCTGGTTAAACTCCGAGCCAAACAGATGGAAAGTATTTGTCGCCAATCGCGTGGCTGAAATCCAGCGGTTGACCGAGCATTGCGAGTGGAGGCATATTGACTCCAAAAATAATCCAGCTGACATTGTGTCCAGAGCAGTTGATCCTGAAACTTTGTTAGATTTAGACCTTTGGTGGCATGGACCAGAATTCATGACTAAACCAAAAGATGCATGGCCCTTTAATAAAATTTCTCCTGTTGAGGTTCCAGAAGTACGCAAAGTAAAGTTGCAACTGTCTTTCCCGGTTGTCCGAAAAAAACGTTTCTACTGACGGTCTTTTTAAATGGTCTTGTTTTTCTAAAACTGTTAGGGTTTATAGCTGGACTCTCTAGCTCTTCAGGTTACCGAGATATTGAATTTCAAAAAGTATTAAAAAAGGACCCCTAACACCCCTGCATTCTTTCAATTTTTTTGAAAAATGAAAAATTTTAAAGTGCTTTTTTTGTAATTTCACCTAATTTAAGGTCGTTTGGTGTAAATATGCTCTTTGCTGTGCATTGGCACCCTCCTGGAGCAAAATAAAAAATTGACAAAATTGCACTTTTTGCAAAAATGAAATTTTATCAATTTTTGAATGATTGTAACTCTTTTATTTGAACTCTTATAGATTTCGCTAGAACGCCATTAGAAAGAGGATAAAAAATACTACAAAATGAGCCAAAACTGGACTCTCTAGCTTTTCAGGTTACCGAGATATTGAATTTCAAAAAGTATTAAAAAAGGACCCCTAATACCCCCCCCCATTCTTTCAATTTTTTTGAAAAATGAAAAATTTTAAAGTGCTTTTTTTGTACTTATTTCACCTAATTTAAGGTCGTTTGGTGTAAATATGCTCTTTGCTGTGCATTGGAACCCTCCTAGAGCAAAATAAAAAATTGACAAAATTGCACTTTTTGCAAAAATGAAATTTTATCAATTTTTGAATGATTGTAACTCTTTTATTTGAACTCTTATAGATTTTGATAAAACGCCATTAGAAAGAGGATAAAAAACACTACAAAATGAGCCAAAACTGGACTCTCTAGCTTTTCAGGTTACCGAGATATTGAATTTCAAAAAGTATTAAAAAAGGGCCCCTAATACCCCCCCACTCTTTCATTTTTTTTGAAAAATGAAAAATTTTAAAGTGCTTTTTTTGTACTTATTTCACCTAATTTAAGGTCGTTTGGTGTAAATATGCTCTTTGCTGTGCATTGGAACCCTCCTGGAGCAAAATAAAAAATTGACAAAATTGCACTTTTTGCAAAAATGAAATTTTTTCAATTTTTGAATGATTGTAACTTTTTTATTTTAACTCTTATACATTTTGATAAAACGCCATTAGAAAGAGGATAAAAAACACTACAAAATGAGCCAAAACTGGACTCTCTAGCTCTTCAGGTTACCGAGATATTGAATTTCAAAAAGTATTAAAAAAGGACCCCTAACACCCCTGCATTCTTTCAATTTTTTTGAAAAATGAAAAATTTTAAAGTGCTTTTTTTGTAATTTCACCTAATTTAAGGTCGTTTGGTGTAAATATGCTCTTTGCTGTGCATTGGCACCCTCCTGGAGCAAAATAAAAAATTGACAAAATTGCACTTTTTGCAAAAATGAAATTTTATCAATTTTTGAATGATTGTAACTCTTTTATTTGAACTCTTATAGATTTCGCTAGAACGCCATTAGAAAGAGGATAAAAATACTACAAAATGAGCCAAAACTGGACTCTCTAGCTTTTCAGGTTACCGAGATATTGAATTTCAAAAAGTATTAAAAAAGGACCCCTAATACCCCCCCCCCATTCTTTCAATTTTTTTGAAAAATGAAAAATTTTAAAGTGCTTTTTTTGTACTTATTTCACCTAATTTAAGGTCGTTTGGTGTAAATATGCTCTTTGCTGTGCATTGGAACCCTCCTAGAGCAAAATAAAAAATTGACAAAATTGCACTTTTTGCAAAAATGAAATTTTATCAATTTTTGAATGATTGTAACTCTTTTATTTGAACTCTTATAGATTTCGCTAGAACGCCATTAGAAAGAGGATAAAAAATACTACAAAATGAGCCAAAACTGGACTCTCTAGCTCTTCAGGTTACCGAGATATTGAATTTAAAAAAGTAGTAAAAAAAGACCCCTAATACCCCCCCATTCTTTCAATTTTTTTGAAAAGTGAAAAATTTTAATGTGCTTTTTTTGTGCTTATTTCACCTAATTTAATGTTCTTTTGTATAAATATGCCCTTTGCTGTGCATTGGAACCCTTATAGAGCAAAATAAAAATTTGTCAAAATTGCACTTTTGACAAAAATTGCATTTTTCGACTTTTGAAAAATCGCAGCTCTTTTATTTAAAGTCGCAGGAAATTCGTTCCAACGCCATTCGAAAAAGCATAAAAAATACTACAAAATGAGCCAAAACTGGACTGTCTAGCTTTTCAGGTTACCGAGATATTGAATTTCAAAAAGTATTAAAAAAGGGCCCCTAATACCCCCCCACTCTTTCAATTTTTTTGAAAAATGAAAAATTTTAAAGTGCTTTTTTTGTAATTTCACCTAATTTAAGGTCGTTTGGTGTAAATATGCTCTTTGCTGTGCATTGGAACCCTCCTGGAGCAAAATAAAAAATTGTCAAAATTGCACTTTTGACAAAAATTGCATTTTTCGAGTTTTTGAAAAATCGTAGCTCTTTTATTTAAGGTCGCAGGAAATTAGTTCCAACGCCATTCGAAAAAGCATAAAAAATACTACAAAATGGGTTAAAAATGGCCTCTGTAGCTCCTCCCGTTACCGAGATATTGAATTTCAAAAAGTACCTAAAAAACCTCTCTAATACCCCCCCATCCTTTCAATTTTTTTTGAAAAATGAAAAATTTTAAAGTGCTTTTTTGTGCTTATTTCACCTAATTTAATGTTCTTTTGTATAAATATGCCCTTTGCTGTGCATTGGAACCCTTATAGCGCAAAATAAAAATTTGTCAAAATTGCACTTTTTGCAAAAATGAAATTTTATCAATTTTTGAATGATTGTAACTCTTTTATTTGAACTCTTATAGATTTCGCTAGAATGCCATTAGAAAGAAGATAAAAAATACTACAAATGAGCCAAAACTGGACTCTCTAGCTCTTCAGGTTACCGAGATATTGAATTTCAAAAAGTATTAAAAAAGGACCCCTAATACCCCCCCATTCTTTCAATTTTTTTGAAAAATAAAAAATTTTAAAGTTCTTTTTTTGTACTTATTTCACCTAATTTAAGGTCGTTTGGTGTAAATATGCTCTTTGCTGTGCATTGGAACCCTCCTGGAGCAAAATAAAAAATTGACAAAATTGCACTTTTTGCAAAAATGAAATTTTTTCAATTTTTGAATGATTGTAACTTTTTTATTTGAACTCTTATACATTTTGATAAAACGCCATTAGAAAGAGGATAAAAAACACTACAAAATGAGCCAAAACTGGACTCTCTAGCTTTTCAGGTTCCCGAGATATTGAATTTAAAAAGTAGTAAAAAAAGACCCCTAATACCCCCCCATCCTTTCAATTTTTTTGAAAATGAAAAATTTCAAAGTGACCTTAAATTTCACCTAATTTAAGGTCGTTTGGTGTAAATATGCTCTTTGCTGTGCATTGGAACCCTCCTAGAGCAAAATAAAAAATTGACAAAATTGCACTTTTTGCAAAAATAAAATTTTATCAATTTTTGAATGATTGTAACTTTTTATTTTAACTCTTATAGATTTTGATAAAACGCCATTAGAAAGAGGATAAAAAACACTACAAAATGAGCCAAAACTGGACTCTCTAGCTTTTCAGGTTACCGAGATATTGAGTTTCAAACATTAGTAAAAAAAGACCCCTAATACCACCCCATTCTTTCAATTTTTTTGAAAAATTAAAAATTTAAAGTGCTTTTTTTTGTACTTATTTCACCTAATTTAAGGTCGTTTGGTATAAATATGCCCTTTGCTGTGCATTGGAACCCTCCTGAAGCCAAATAAAAAATTGTCAAAATTGCACTTTTTGGAAAAAGAAATTTTTAAGTGTTTTTTTTTGTACTTATTTCACCTAATTTAAGTTCGTTTAGTATAAATATGCCCTTTGCTGTGCATTGGAACCCTCCTAGAGCAAAATAAAAAATTGACAAAATTGCACTTTTGCAAAAATGAAATTTTATCAATTTTGAATGATTGTAACTCTTTTATTTGAATTCTTATAGATTTCGCTAGAACGCCATTAGAAAGAGGATAAAAAATACTACAAAATGAGCCAAAACTGGACTCTCTAGCTTTTCAGGTTACCGAGATATTGAATTTCAAAAAGTATTAAAAAAGGACCCCTAATACCCCCCCATTCTTTCAATTTTTTTGAAAGGTGAAAAATTTTAAAGTGCTTTTTTTGTGCTTATTTTACCTAATTTAATGTTCTTTTGTATAAATATGCCCTTTGCTGTGCATTGGAACCCTCCTGGAGCAAAATAAAAAATTGTCAAAATTGCACTTTTGCAAAAAGAAATTTTTAAGTGTTTTTTTTGTACTTATTTCACCTAATTTAAGGTCGTTTGGTATAAATATTTTCTTTGCTGTGCATTGGAACCCTCTTGGAGCAAAATAAAAAATTGACAAAATTGCACTTTTTGCAAAAATGAAATTTTTTAAATTTTTGAATGATTGTAACTTTTTTATTTGAACTCCGATAGATTTCGCTAGAACGCCATTAGAAAGAGGATAAAAAATACTACAAAATGAGCTAAAACTGGACTCTCTAGCTTTTCAGGTTACCGAGATATTGAATTTCAAAAAGTATTAAAAATAAACCCCTAATACCCCCCCATTCTTTCAAATTTTTTGAAAAATAAAAAATTTTAAAGTGCTTTTTTTGTACTTATTTCACCTAATATAAGGTCGTTTGGTATAAATATGCTCTTTGCTGTGCATTGGAACCCTCCTGAAGCCATATAAAAAATTGTCAAAATTGCACTTTTTGCAAAAAAGAAATTTTTAAGTGTTTTTTTTGTACTTATTTCACCTAATTTAAGGTCGTTTGGTATAAATATGCCCTTTGCTGTGCATTGGAACCCTCCTAGAGCAAAATAAAAAATTGACAAAATTGCACTTTTTGCAAAAATGAAATTTTATCAATTTTTGAATGATTGTAACTCTTTTATTTGAACTCTTATAGATTTCGCTAAAACGCCATTAGAAAGAGGATAAAAAATACTACAAAATGAGCCAAAACTTGACTCTCTAGCTCTTCAGGTTACCGAGATATTGAATTTCAAAAAGTATTAAAAAAGGACCCCTAATACCCCCCCATTCTTTCAATTTTTTTGAAAAATGAAAAATTTTAAAGTGCTTTTTTTGTAATTTCACCTAATTTAAGGTCGTTTGGTGTAAATATGCTCTTTGCTGTGCATTGGAACCCTCCTAGAGCAAAATAAAAAATTGACAAAATTGCACTTTTTGCAAAAATAAAATTTTATCAATTTTTGAATGATTGTAACTTTTTTATTTTAACTCTTATAGATTTTGATAAAACGCCATTAGAAAGAGGATAAAAAACACTACAAAATGAGCCAAAACTGGACTCTCTAGCTTTTCAGGTTACCGAGATATTGAGTTTCAAACATTAGTAAAAAAAGACCCCTAATACCACCCCATTCTTTAAATTTTTTTGAAAAATTAAAAATTTAAAGTGCTTTTTTTGTACTTATTTCACCTAATTAAGGTCGTTTGGTATAAATATGCCCTTTGCTGTGCATTGGAACCCTCCTGGAGCAAAATAAAAAATTGACAAAATTGCACTTTTTGCAAAAATATTTTTTTTTTTCAATTTTTGAATAATTGTAACTTCTTTATTTGAACTCTGATAGATTTTGCTAGAACGCCATTAGATAGAGGATAAAAAACACTACAAAATGAGCCAAAACTGGACTCTCTAGCTTTTCAGGTTACCGAGATATTGAATTTAAAAAAGTAGTAAAAAAGACCGCTAATACCCCCCCATCCTTTCAATTTTTTTGAAAAATGAAAAATTTCAAAGTGCTTTTTTTGTACTTATTTCACCTAATTAAGGTCGTTTGGTGTAAATATGCCCTTTGCTGTGCATTGGAACCCTCCTGAAGCCAAATAAAAAATTGTCAAAATTGCACTTTTTGCAAAAAGACATTTTTAAGTGTTTTTTTTGTACTTATTTCACCTAATTTAAGTTCGTTTAGTATAAATATGCCCTTTGCTGTGCATTGGAACCCTCCTAGAGCAAAATAAAAATTGACAAAATTGCACTTTTTGCAAAAAATGAAATTTTATCAATTTTTGAATGATTGTAACTCTTTTATTTGAACTCTTATAGATTTCGCTAGAACGCCATTAGAAAGAGGATAAAAAATACTACAAAATGAGCCAAAACTGGACTCTCTAGCTTTTCAGGTTACCGAGATATTGAATTTCAAAAAGTATTAAAAAAGGACCCCTAATACCCCCCCATTCTTTCAATTTTTTTGAAAGGTGAAAAATTTTAAAGTGCTTTTTTTGTGCTTATTTCACCTAATTTAATGTTCTTTTGTATAAATATGCCCTTTGCTGTGCATTGGAACCCTTATAGAGCAAAATAAAATTTGTCAAAATTGCACTTTTGACAAAAATTGCATTTTTCGACTTTTTGAAAATCGCAGCTCTTTTATTTAAAGTCGCAGGAAATTCGTTCCAACGCCATTCGAAAAAGCATAAAAAATACTACAAAATGGGTTAAAAATGGCCTCTGTAGCTCCTCCCGTTACCGA
>NW_028098562.1:0-30298 GCF_016097725.1 Ips typographus
AGTAACAAATATGCAGACTAGAACATCAGCGGAATAGATCTATGCCGGATTTGAGACGAAATAATACAATTGGCACAAATTGACCACGAACGAGCCAAATTCAGCGACCAATGGGGCAACACAGACGACGTAGAATGGCTCAAAAGTAACAAATATGCAGACTGGAAACAGAGCGGAATCATCTATGCCGGATTTGAGACGTAAATAATACAATTTGGCACAGATTGGCCACGAACGAGTGAAATCCAGGGACCAATGTAGACTCAACAGACGAGAATAGCTCAAAGTAACAAATATGCAGACTAGAACATCAGCGGAATCGATCTATGCCGGTTTGAGACGTAATAATACAAATTAGGCACAGATTGACCACGACGAACGAGTGAATCCAGTGACCAATGTAGTCCCAACCGACGTAGAATAGCTCAAAAGTAACAAATATGCAGACTAGAACATCAGCGGAATCGATTATGCCGGTTTTGAGACGTATAATACAATTTGGCACAGAACCACGAACGAGTAAAATCCAGCGAGGAATGTAGTCCAACAGACGTTAGAATAGCTCAAAAGTAACAAATATGCAGGCTAGAACATCAGCGGAATCGAAGTATGCCGGTTTGAGACGTAATAATACACTTTGGCACAGATTGCCACGAACCAGTGAATCCAGCGACCAATGTATCCCAACAGACTAAATAGCTCAAAAGTAACAAATAGGCAGACTAGAACATCAGCGAATCGATCTTAGCCGTTTTGGGGACGTAATAAAACAATTTGGCACAGATTGGCCACGAACCAGTGAAATCCAGCGACAATGTAGTCCCAACAGACGTAGAATAGCTCAAAAGTGAACAAATATGCAGACTAGAACATCAGCGGAATAGATCTATGCCGTTTTGAGACGTAATACATACAATTTGGCACAGATTGGCCACGAACCAGTGAAATCCAGCGACCAATGGTAGTCCAACAGACGTAGAATAGCTCAAAAGTAACAATATGCAGACTAACATCAGCGGAATAGATCTATGCCGGATTTGAGACGAAATAATACAATTTGGCACAAATTGACCACGAACGAGCCAAATCCAGCGACCAATGTAGTCCCAACAGACGTAGAATGGCTCAAAAGTAACAAATATGCAGACTGGAACATCAGCGGAATCAATCTATGCCGGATTTGAGACGTATAATACAATTTGGCACAGATTGGCCACGAACGAGTGAAATCCAGGGACCAATGTAGACTCAACAGACGTAGAATAGCTCAAAAGTAACAAATATGCAGACTAGAACATCAGCGGAATCGATCTATGCCGGTTTTGAGACGTAATAATACAATTAGGCACAGATTGACCACGAACGAGTGAAATCCAGTGACCAATGTAGTCCCAACAGACGTAGAATAGCTCAAAAGTAACAAATATGCAGACTAGAACATCAGCGGAATCGATCTATGCCGGTTTTGAGACGTAATAATACTATTTGGCTCAGATTGACCACGAACGAGTAAAATCCAGCGAGCAATGTAGTCCCAACAGACGTAGAATAGCTCAAAAGTAACAAATCTGCAGGCTAGAACATCAGCTGAATCGATCTATTCCGGTTTTGAGACTAATAAAACACTTTGGCACAGATTGGCCACGAACCAGTGAAATCCAGCGACCAATGTAGTCCCAACAGACGTAGAATAGCTCAAAAGTAACAAATATGCAGACTAGAACATCAGCGGAATCGATCTATGCCGGTTTTGAGACGTAATAATACAATTTGGCACAGATTGCCCACGAACCAGTGAAATCCAGCGACCAGTGTAGTCCCAACAGACGTAGAATAGCTCAAAAAGTAACAATATGAAGACTAGAACATCAGCGGAATAGATCTATGCCGGATTTGAGACGTAATAATACAAATTGGCACAGATTGACCACGATCGAGTGAAATCCAGCGACCAATGTGGTCCCAACAGACGTAGAATGGCTCAAAAGTAACAAATATGCAGACTGGAACATCAGCGAAATCGATCTATGCCGGATTTGAGACGAAATAATAAAATTTGGCACAGATTGGCCACGAACGAGTGAAATCCAGCGACCAATGTAGTCCCAACAGACGAAGAATAGTTCAAAAGTAACAAACATGCAAACTAGAACATTAGCGGAATCGATCTATGCCGGTTTTGAGACGTAATAATACTATTTGGCTCAGATTGACCACGAACGAGTAAAATCCAGCGAGCAATGTAGTCCCAACAGACGTAGAATAGCTCAAAAGTAACAAATATGCAGGCTAGAACATCAGCTGAATCGATCTATTCCGGTTTTGAGACGAAATAATACAATTTGGCACAAATTGACCACGAACGAGCCAAATTCAGCGTTCAATGTGGTTTCAACAGAAGTAGAATGGCTCAAAAGTAACAAATATGCAGACTGGAACATCAGCGGAAATCAATCTATGCCGGATTTGAGACGTAATAATACAATTTGGCACAGATTGGCCACGAACGAGTGAAATCCAGGGACCAATGTAGACTCAACAGACGTAGAATAGCTCAAAAGTAACAAATATGCAGACTAGAACATCAGCGGAATCGATCTATGCCGGTTTTGAGACGTAATAATACAATTAGGCACAGATTGACCACAAACGAGTGAAATCCAGCGACCAATGTAGTCCCAACAGACGTAGAATAGCTCAAAAGTAACAAATATGCAGTCTAGAACATCAGCGGAATCGATCTATGCCGGTTTTGAAACGTAATAATACAATTTGGCACAGATTGGCCACGACCGAGTGAAATCCAGCGACCAATGTAGTCCCAACAGACGTATGTAGTAAACTACTTATTACAATTTAAAATTCGCGCCATTATCAAGTGACGGGTGTGACATGACAAGTGAAGTTTAAGTCGGGGCGAGAGAGCGGTCACGTTTTTTCAATTTTTGCCTTTGCATCGGGATAATAAATAGAGTTATCTAAAAGTGTGCCTTTATTCAGTCATCCAGACAAGCCATCCTACAGTTTCAGAAGTGGGATTACGGATTACGGATTACGGATTACGGATTACGATTACCAGGATTATCGCAAAAAGTGGAATAACCTCGGTTACTATCGAAAAAGGCCCTCAACTTCAAAATTCGTTTATGTCGTTTATGATACGTTTACATCTTAATAAGTTTTATGACCCGATTTTAAGTGAACTTAAGAAATGGCAAATACAGAGGACGAAAACTCTGAATCAACCCATGAAGTGGAAGCAGAAGATCTGGTAGGCCTAGCTGTTAGGGCTGTTTTAGCAGCACAACGACAAATTGGTGGCAGCACAACCCCCCGTTTTCGGAATGACGAATTAGCTGCATTATTGCCTGAGTTTAGTGGCCACCAGGATAATGTATGTAATTGGATTCAGAGAGTTGATGCAATTCAAGCAACATATGGAGTGCCCAATGAAATTATACAGCTGATTGCTATGGGCAAGCTGACTGGCAATGCTCGTACTTGGTATCATTCAAAACCTGATTACATTACAATGGATTGGCCCATGCTTAAAATTGAAATACAAACTATGTTTGATTCCCGGCCGAACAAAATAGTGCTACTCAAGTCTATGGAAGCTCGCCGATGGAAAAAATCAGAAAAGTTCTCCACATATTTTACTGACAAGGTTATGATGTGTAATCAGATAGGATTACCTGATGATGAGATTATTGAGTATGTTATTGATGGATTTAGTGACCCTCACCTTCAATCACAAGCCAGAATGAAGGGATTTACAAGTTTGGCAGAAGTTTTGTCCACAATGAAATCAGTCACTTCTGAAGACAGATCTACTTTTGTCCCAAGGACTTACCACCACCCAAGGACTACAACCCAGGCATCCTCTGGAGATTCTCGTCCAGAACGACCTTCCCCAGTCCGCTGTTTCAATTGCAGCCTGACAGGGCATAAGGCCACTGAGTGTACTCGTCCTAAAAGGACTCCTGGCTCTTGTTTTGAGTGTGGCTCCATGCAGCATCAGTTACGAGACTGTCCAAGAAAACGTAGACCTGAGCATCCACCTGCAGATTCCACCACCCACCTGGTAAGCCCAACAACATTAACACCAGCCTGTAGAATTGTTGTGAAGATGAGACCACTGCCAGGTAACTTAAAATTTGAAGTAAATGCTTTTCTTGATTTGGGAAGCCCTGTATCTTTTATTAAAGAAGATTGTGTACCATGTTATGTTACTTTAGCTGAAACAAATGATAGTTTTACCGGCATGAATGGTAGTGGGTTACAGATTTTAGGTTGTTATGAAGCGGAAATTGATGTTGACCAAATTACTTCTTTATTAACTAAATTTTATGTCATACCTACAAGTGCAATGTCAGATTCTTGCTTATTAGGTAGAGATGTGTTGTGTAACCCTACTGTTAATTTTACTATTAATCAGGGTAAAGTATATTTAAAATTTCTTGATAATGATGTGCATTATGTTGAAAATGAAGTTTTGAATATCCAAGTGGATCAATTTGAGGAAACTCGTATTAATCTAAATTTGAATATTAATCCACAGTTAAGCAATGAAGTAAGGGCTACTATAGAACAAAATTTATTTGAAAATTATGTAACAGCACCTAGGCCTGAATTTCCCATTACTGACTTACAAATGAAACTTCTGATTGACCCTAAACATGTACCTTTTTACTTTCACCCTCGTAGACTTTCATATTCAGACAAATTAGAGGTGGACAAGATTACTAAGGACTTACTGGACAGGAAAATTATTAGGAAGAGTTTATCCCAATACAGTTCTCCCATTGTTTTGGTAAAGAAAAAGTCAGGTAAGTTGAGGCTATGTGTTGACTTTCGGGAATTGAATAAGTTGACTGCTAGAGACAATTTTCCCATGCCTCTAATTGATGACCAAATAGAGCAGTTACGAGACAAACAATACTTTTCACGACTAGATCTCAAAGACGCATTTCATCATGTTACTATAGACCCTGAGTCAATCAAATACACCAGCTTTGTTACACCTTCTGGCCAGTTTGAATATCTGAAAATGCCTTTCGGACTTAAAAATAGTCCAGCAGTTTTTATGCGTTTTGTGAATACAGCTTTTCAGAATATGATTGAACAAGGTAAAATTATTATTTATATTGACGATATACTGATAGCCACAGAGACAATTGATGACAACTTATCCATATTGAACGAGGTATATAAAGTTTTAGTTGACAATTTACTTAGCTTACGATTTGACAAATGTACTTTTGTGATGAGTGAAATTGTGTTTTTGGGCTATTCAATTAACCGATCCGGAATTCGACCGAGTCCGGACAATGTAGATTCAGTTTCTTCATTCCCTTTACCTCAAAATTTTAGAATGTTACATGGATTTTTGGGACTTTGTTCCTACTTCCGCCGTTTCGTCAAGGATTTTGCTATTTTAGCCAAACCATTGTATGACTTGTTAAAATTTGAGAAATCTAAGAAAGAGTTTTTGTTCAACCAAAGTTGTTTTGAGTGTTTTGAAAAGATTAAGCAAATTTTAACATCTGCTCCAGTTTTGGCCATTTATTCCCCACATCTTGAAACTCAGCTTCATTGTGACGCTAGTTCAATAGGTTTTGCATCAATTCTTATGCAAAAGCAAAATGATGGACACTTCCACCCAGTTTTCTATTTCAGCAAAAGAACTACTACTGATGAGTCGAAATATCATAGCTTTGAATTGGAAGCACTTAGTATAGTTTATTCCTTACAGAGATTCAGAATTTATTTAAAAGGGATCCAGTTTAAAATTATCACTGATTGTAACAGCCTGAAATTGACTTTAGAGAAAAAAGATATTAACCCCGGATTTTGAGATGGACATTAGTGTTCCAAGAATTTGATTATACACTTGAACATAGAAAAGCAGAGCGTATGAAACATGTGGACGCTCTTAGTCGTTGTTTTCCAGTTTTTAATGTTTATTTTGTTGAAAATAGCTTGGAACGGAATTTATGTGTTGCTCAGGAAAAAGATGAAAATATTGTAAAGATTCGTGACTTGTTAATTACTACTGAACATCCTTCTTATGAATTAAGAGATGGATTGGTGTACCGAAAGTACAATTCTAAACTGTTATTTTCCGAGCCGAAACTGTAGTAAACTACTTATTACAATTTAAAATTCGCGCCATTATCAAGTGACGGGTGTGACATGACAAGTGAAGTTTAAGTCGGGGCGAGAGAGCGGTCACGTTTTTTCAATTTTTGCCTTTGCATCGGGATAATAAATAGAGTTATCTAAAAGTGTGCCTTTATTCAGTCATCCAGACAAGCCATCCTACACGTAAAATAGCTCAAAAGTAACAAATATGCAGACTAGAACATCAGCGGAATCGATTTATGCCGGTTTTGAGACGTAATAATACAATTTGGCACAGATTAACCACGAACGAGTAAAATCCAGCGAGGAATGTAGTCCCAACAGACGTAGAATAGCTCAAAAGTAACAAATATGCAGGCTAGAACATCAGCGGAATCGAACTATGCCGGTTTTGAGACGTAATAATACACTTTGGCACAGATTGGCCACGAACCAGTGAAATCCAGCGACCAATGTAGTCCCAACAGACGTACAATAGCTCAAAAGTAACAAATATGCAGACTAGAACATCAGCGGAATCGATCTATGCCGGTTTTGAGACGTAATAAAACAATTTGGCACAGATTGGCCACGAACCAGTGAAATCCAGCGACCAATGTAGTCCCAACAGACGTAGAATAGCTCAAAAGTAACAAATATGCAGACCAGAACATCAGCGGAATAGATCTATGCCGGTTTTGAGACGTAATAATACAATTTGGCACAGATTGGCCACGAACCAGTGAAATCCAGCGACCAATGTAGTCTCAACAGACGTAGAATAGCTCAAAAGTAACAAATATGCAGACTAGAACATCAGCGGAATAGATCTATGCCGGATTTGAGACGAAATAATACAATTTGGCACAAATTGACCACGAACGAGCCAAATCCAGCGACCAATGTAGTCCCAACAGACGTAGAATGGCTCAAAAGTAACAAATATGCAGACTGGAACATCAGCGGAATCAATCTATGCCGGATTTGAGACGTAATAATACAATTTGGCACAGATTGGCCACGAACGAGTGAAATCCAGGGACCAATGTAGTCCAACAGACGTAGAATAGCTCAAAAGTAACAAATATGCAGACTAGAACATCAGCGGAATCGATCTATGCCGGTTTTGAGACGTAATAATACAATTTGGCACAGATTGGCCACGAACGAGTGAAATCCAGCGACCAATGTAGTCCCAACAGACGATAGAATAGCTCAAAAGTAACAAATATGCAGGCTAGAACATCAGCGGAATCGAACTATGCCGGATTTGAGACGTAATAATACAATTTGGCACAGATTGGCCACGAACGAGTGAAATCCAGCGACCAATGTAGTCCCAACAGACGTAGAATAGCTCAAAAGTAACAAATATGCAGACTAGAACATCAGCGGAATCGATCTATGCCGGTTTTGAGACGTAATAATACAATTGGCACAGATTGGCCACGAAACGAGTAAAATCCAGCGAGAAATGAAGCCCAACAGACGTAGAATAGCTCAAAAGTAACAAATATGCAGGCTAGAACATCAGCGGAATTGATCTATGCCGGTTTTGAGACGTAATAATACAATTTGGCACAGATTGACCACGATCGAGTGAAATCCAGCGACCAATGTGGTCCCAACAGACGTAGAATGGCTCAAAAGTAACAAATATGCAGACTGGAACATCAGCGAATCGATCTATGCCGGATTTGAGACGAAATAATACAATTTGGCACAGATTGGCTACGAACGAGTGAAATCCAGCGACCAATGTAGTCCCAACAGACGAAGAATAGCTCAAAAGTAACAAACATGCAGACTAGAACATCAGCGGAACAGATCTATGCCGGTTTTGAGACGTAATAATACAATTTGGCGCAGATTGGCCACGAACCAGTGAAATCCAGCGACCAATGTAGTCCCAACAGACGTAGAATAGCTCAAAAGTAACAAATATGCAGGCTAGAACATCAGCGGAATTGATCTATGCCGGTTTTGAGACGTAATAATACAATTTGGCACAGATTGACCACGATCGAGTGAAATCCAGCGACCAATGTAGTCCCAACAGACGTAGAATAGCTCAAAAGTAACAAATATGCAGACTAGACCATCAGCGGAATAGATTTATGCCGGATTTGAGACGAAATAATACAATTTGGCACAAATTGACCACGATCGAGTGAAATCCAGCGACCAATGTGGTCCCAACAGACGTAGAATGGTTCAAAAGTAACAAATATGCAGACTGGAACATCAGCGAAATCGATCTATGCCGGATTTGAGACGAAATAATACAATTTGGCACAGATTGGCTACGAACGAGTGAAATCCAGCGACCAATGTAGTCCCAACAGACGAAGAATAGCTCAAAAGTAACAAACATGCAGACTAGAACATTAGCGGAATCAATCTATGCCGGTTTTGAGACGTAATAATACAATTAGGCACAGATTGACCACGAACGAGTGAAATCCAGTGACCAATGTAGTCCCAACAGACGTATAATAGCTCAAAAGTAACAAATATGCAGACTAGAACATCAGCGGAATCGATCTATGCCGGTTTTGAGACGTAATAATACAATTTGGCACAGATTGGCCACGAACGAGTGAAATCCAGCGACCAATGTAGTCCCAACAGACGAAGAATAGCTCAAAAGTAACAAATATGCAGGCTAGAACATCAGCGGAATCGAACTATGCCGGATTTGAGACGAAATAATACAATTTGGCACAGATTGGCCACGAACGAGTGAAATCCAGCGACCAATGTAGTCCCAACAGACGAAGAATAGCTCAAAAGTAACAAATATGCAGGCTAGAACATCAGCGGAATCGAACTATGCCCGTTTTGAGACGTAATAATACACTTTGGCACAGATTGGCCACGATCCAGCGACCAATGTAGTCCCAACAGACGTAGAATAGCTCAAAAGTAACAAATATGCAGACTAGAACATCAGCGGAATCGATCTATGCCGGATTTGAGACGAAATAATACAATTTGGCACAGATTGGCCACGAACGAGTGAAATCCAGCGACCAATGTAGTCCCAACAGACGAAGAATAGCTCAAAAGTAACAAATATGCAGGCTAGAACATCAGCGGAATCGAACTATGCCGGTTTTGAGACGTAATAATACACTTTGGCACAGATTGGCCACGAACCAGTGAAATCCAGCGACCAATGTAGTCCCAACAGACGTAGAATAGCTCAAAAGTAACAAATATGCAGGCTAGAACATCAGCGGAATCGAACTATGCCGGTTTTGAGACGTAATAATACACTTTGGCACAGATTGGCCCCGAACCAGTGAAATCCAGCGACCAATGTAGTCCTAACAGACGTAGAATAGCTCAAAAGTAACAAATATGCAGACTAGAACATCAGCGGAATCGATCTATGCCGGTTTTGAGACGTAATAAAACAATTTGGCACAGATTGGCCACGAACCAGTGAAATCCAGCGACCAATGTAGTCCCAACAGACGTAGAATAGCTCAAAAGTAACAAATATGCAGACTAGAACATCAGCGGAATAGATCTATGTCGGTTTTGAGACGTAATAATACAATTTGGCGCAGATTGGCCACGAACCAGTGAAATCCAGCGACCAATGTAGTCCCAACAGACGTAGAATAGCTCAAAAGTAACAAATATGCAGACTAGAACATCAGCGGAATAGATCTATGCCGGATTTGAGACGAAATAATACAATTTGGCACAAATTGACCACGAACGAGCCAAATTCAGCGTTCAATGTGGTTTCAACAGACGTAGAATGGCTCAAAAGTAACAAATATGCAGTCTGGAACATCAGCGGAATCAATCTATGCCGGATTTGAGACGTAATAATACAATTTGGCACAGATTGGCCACGAACGAGTGAAATCCAGTGACCAATGTAGTCCCAACAGACGTAGAATAGCTCAAAAGTAACAAATATGCAGACTAGAACATCAGCGGAATCGATCTATGCCGGTTTTGAGACGTAATAATACTATTTGGCTCAGATTGACCACGAACGAGTAAAATCCAGCGAGCAATGTAGTCCCAACAGACGTAGAATTGCCCAAAAGTAACAAATATGCAGGCTAGAACATCAGCTGAATCGATCTATTCCGGTTTTGAGACGTAATAAAACACTTTGGCACAGATTGGCCACGATCCAGCGACCAATGTAGTCCCAACAGACGTAGAATAGCTCAAAAGTAACAAATATGCAGACTAGAACATCAGCGGAATCGATCTATGCCGGATTTGAGACGAAATAATACAATTTGGCACAGATTGGCCACGAACGAGTGAAATCCAGCGACCAATGTAGTCCCAACAGTAGAAGAATAGCTCAAAAGTAACAAATATGCAGGCTAGAACATCAGCGGAATCGAACTATGCCGGTTTTGAGACGTAATAATACACTTTGGCACAGATTGGCCACGAACCAGTGAAATCCAGCGACCAATGTAGTCCCAACAGACGTAGAATAGCTCAAAAGTAACAAATATGCAGACTAGAACATCAGCGGAATCGATCTATGCCGGTTTTGAGACGTAATAATACAATTTGGCAAAGATTGAGCTCGATCGAGTGAAATCCAGCGACCAATGTAGTCCCAACAGACGTAGAATAGCTCAAAAGTAACAAATATGCAGACTAGAACATCAGCGGAATCGATCTATGCCGGTTTTGAGACGTAATAATACAATTAGGCACAGATTGACCACAAACGAGTGAAATCCAGCGACCAATGTAGTCCCAACAGACGTAGAATAGCTCAAAAGTAACAAATATGCAGTCTAGAACATCAGCGGAATCGATCTATGCCGGTTTTGAAACGTAATAATACAATTTGGCACAGATTGGCCACGACCGAGTGAAATCCAGCGACCAATGTAGTCCCAACAGACGTATGTAGTAAACTACTTATTACAATTTAAAATTCGCGCCATTATCAAGTGACGGGTGTGACATGACAAGTGAAGTTTAAGTCGGGGCGAGAGAGCGGTCACGTTTTTTTCAATTTTTGCCTTTGCATCGGGATAATAAATAGAGTTATCTAAAAGTGTGCCTTTATTCAGTCATCCAGACAAGCCATCCTACAGTTTCAGAAGTGGGATTACGGATTACGGATTACGGATTACGGATTACGATTACCAGGATTATCGCAAAAAGTGGAATAACCTCGGTTACTATCGAAAAAGGCCCTCAACTTCAAAATTCGTTTATGTCGTTTATGATACGTTTACATCTTAATAAGTTTTATGACCCGATTTTAAGTGAACTTAAGAAATGGCAAATACAGAGGACGAAAACTCTGAATCAACCCATGAAGTGGAAGCAGAAGATCTGGTAGGCCTAGCTGTTAGGGCTGTTTTAGCAGCACAACGACAAATTGGTGGCAGCACAACCCCCCGTTTTCGGAATGACGAATTAGCTGCATTATTGCCTGAGTTTAGTGGCCACCAGGATAATGTATGCAATTGGATTCAGAGAGTTGATGCAATTCAAGCAACATATGGAGTGCCCAATGAAATTATACAGCTGATTGCTATGGGCAAGCTGACTGGCAATGCTCGTACTTGGTATCATTCAAAACCTGATTACATTACAATGGATTGGCCCATGCTTAAAATTGAAATACAAACTATGTTTGATTCCCGGCCGAACAAAATAGTGCTACTCAAGTCTATGGAAGCTCGCCGATGGAAAAAATCAGAAAAGTTCTCCACATATTTTACTGACAAGGTTATGATGTGTAATCAGATAGGATTACCTGATGATGAGATTATTGAGTATGTTATTGATGGATTTAGTGACCCTCACCTTCAATCACAAGCCAGAATGAAGGGATTTACAAGTTTGGCAGAAGTTTTGTCCACAATGAAATCAGTCACTTCTGAAGACAGATCTACTTTTGTCCCAAGGACTTACCACCACCCAAGGACTACAACCCAGGCATCCTCTGGAGATTCTCGTCCAGAACGACCTTCCCCAGTCCGCTGTTTCAATTGCAGCCTGACAGGGCATAAGGCCACTGAGTGTACTCGTCCTAAAAGGACTCCTGGCTCTTGTTTTGAGTGTGGCTCCATGCAGCATCAGTTACGAGACTGTCCAAGAAAACGTAGACCTGAGCATCCACCTGCAGATTCCACCACCCACCTGGTAAGCCCAACAACATTAACACCAGCCTGTAGAATTGTTGTGAAGATGAGACCACTGCCAGGTAACTTAAAATTTGAAGTAAATGCTTTTCTTGATTTGGGAAGCCCTGTATCTTTTATTAAAGAAGATTGTGTACCATGTTATGTTACTTTAGCTGAAACAAATGATAGTTTTACCGGCATGAATGGTAGTGGGTTACAGATTTTAGGTTGTTATGAAGCGGAAATTGATGTTGACCAAATTACTTCTTTATTAACTAAATTTTATGTCATACCTACAAGTGCAATGTCAGATTCTTGCTTATTAGGTAGAGATGTGTTGTGTAACCCTACTGTTAATTTTACTATTAATCAGGGTAAAGTATATTTAAAATTTCTTGATAATGATGTGCATTATGTTGAAAATGAAGTTTTGAATATCCAAGTGGATCAATTTGAGGAAACTCGTATTAATCTAAATTTGAATATTAATCCACAGTTAAGCAATGAAGTAAGGGCTACTATAGAACAAAATTTATTTGAAAATTATGTAACAGCGCCTAGGCCTGAATTTCCCATTACTGACTTACAAATGAAACTTCTGATTGACCCTAAACATGTACCTTTTTACTTTCACCCTCGTAGACTTTCATATTCAGACAAATTAGAGGTGGACAAGATTACTAAGGACTTACTGGACAGGAAAATTATTAGGAAGAGTTTATCCCAATACAGTTCTCCCATTGTTTTGGTAAAGAAAAAGTCAGGTAAGTTGAGGCTATGTGTTGACTTTCGGGAATTGAATAAGTTGACTGCTAGAGACAATTTTCCCATGCCTCTAATTGATGACCAAATAGAGCAGTTACGAGACAAACAATACTTTTCACGACTAGATCTCAAAGACGCATTTCATCATGTTACTATAGACCCTGAGTCAATCAAATACACCAGCTTTGTTACACCTTCTGGCCAGTTTGAATATCTGAAAATGCCTTTCGGACTTAAAAATAGTCCAGCAGTTTTTATGCGTTTTGTGAATACAGCTTTTCAGAATATGATTGAACAAGGTAAAATTATTATTTATATTGACGATATACTGATAGCCACAGAGACAATTGATGACAACTTATCCATATTGAACGAGGTATATAAAGTTTTAGTTGACAATTTACTTAGCTTACGATTTGACAAATGTACTTTTGTGATGAGTGAAATTGTGTTTTTGGGCTATTCAATTAACCGATCCGGAATTCGACCGAGTCCGGACAATGTAGATTCAGTTTCTTCATTCCCTTTACCTCAAAATTTTAGAATGTTACATGGATTTTTGGGACTTTGTTCCTACTTCCGCCGTTTCGTCAAGGATTTTGCTATTTTAGCCAAACCATTGTATGACTTGTTAAAATTTGAGAAATCTAAGAAAGAGTTTTTGTTCAACCAAAGTTGTTTTGAGTGTTTTGAAAAGATTAAGCAAATTTTAACATCTGCTCCAGTTTTGACCATTTATTCCCCACATCTTGAAACTCAGCTTCATTGTGACGCTAGTTCAATAGGTTTTGCATCAATTCTTATGCAAAAGCAAAATGATGGACACTTCCACCCAGTTTTCTATTTCAGCAAAAGAACTACTACTGATGAGTCGAAATATCATAGCTTTGAATTGGAAGCACTTTGTATAGTTTATTCCTTACAGAGATTCAGAATTTATTTAAAAGGGATCCAGTTTAAAATTATCACTGATTGTAACAGCCTGAAATTGACTTTAGAGAAAAAAGATATTAACCTCCGGATTTTGAGATGGACATTAGTGTTCCAAGAATTTGATTATACACTTGAACATAGAAAAGCAGAGCGTATGAAACATGTGGACGCTCTTAGTCGTTGTTTTCCAGTTTTTAATGTTTATTTTGTTGAAAATAGCTTGGAACGGAATTTATGTGTTGCTCAGGAAAAAGATGAAAATATTGTAAAGATTCGTGACTTGTTAATTACTACTGAACATCCTTCTTATGAATTAAGAGATGGATTGGTGTACCGAAAGTACAATTCTAAACTGTTATTTTCCGAGCCGAAACTGTAGTAAACTACTTATTACAATTTAAAATTCGCGCCATTATCAAGTGACGGGTGTGACATGACAAGTGAAGTTTAAGTCGGGGCGAGAGAGCGGTCACGTTTTTTCAATTTTTGTCTTTGCATCGGGATAATAAATAGAGTTATCTAAAAGTGTGCCTTTATTCAGTCATCCAGACAAGCCATCCTACACGTAAAATAGCTCAAAAGTAACAAATATGCAGACTAGAACATCAGCGGAAACGATTTATGCCGGTTTTGAGACGTAATAATACAATTTGGCACAGATTAACCACGAACGAGTAAAATCCAGCGAGGAATGTAGTCCCAACAGACGTAGAATAGCTCAAAAGTAACAAATATGCAGGCTAGAACATCAGCGGAATCGAACTATGCCGGTTTTGAGACGTAATAATACACTTTGGCACAGATTGGCCACGAACCAGTGAAATCCAGCGACCAATGTAGTCCCAACAGACGTAGAATAGCTCAAAAGTAACAAATATGCAGACTAGAACATCAGCGGAATCGATCTATGCCGGTTTTGAGACGTAATATAACAATTTGGCACAGATTGGCCACGAACCAGTGAAATCCAGCGACCAATGTAGTCCCAACAGACGTAGAATAGCTCAAAAG
Source organism: Ips typographus (assembly GCF_016097725.1). Lineage (NCBI taxonomy): Eukaryota > Metazoa > Arthropoda > Insecta > Coleoptera > Curculionidae > Ips > Ips typographus. Next base: position 14,970 of record NW_028098562.1, read on the forward strand.
TAACAAATATGCAGACTAGAACATCAGCGGAATAGATCTATGCCGGTTTTGAGACGTAATAATACAATTTGGCGCAGATTGGCCACGAACCAGTGAAATCCAGCGACCAATGTAGTCTCAACAGACGTAGAATAGCTCAAAAGTAACAAATATGCAGACTAGAACATCAGCGGAATAGATCTATGCCGGATTTGAGACGAAATAATACAATTTGGCACAAATTGACCACGAACGAGCCAAATTCAGCGTTCAATGTGGTTTCAACAGACGTAGAATGGCTCAAAAGTAACAAATATGCAGACTGGAACATCAGCGGAATCAATCTATGCCGGATTTGAGACGTAATAATACAATTTGGCACAGATTGGCCACGAACGAGTGAAATCCAGGGACCAATGTAGACTCAACAGATGTAGAATAGCTCAAAAGTAACAAATATGCAGACTAGAACATCAGCGGAATCGATCTATGCCGGTTTTGAGACGTAATAATACAATTAGGCACAGATTGACCACGAACGAGTGAAATCCAGTGACCAATGTAGTCCCAACAGACGTAGAATAGCTCAAAAGTAACAAATATGCAGACTAGAACATCAGCGGAATCGATTTATGCCGGTTTTGAGACGTAATAATACAATTTGGCACAGATTAACCACGAACGAGTAAAATCCAGCGAGGAATGTAGTCCCAACAGACGTAGAATAGCTCAAAAGTAACAAATATGCAGGCTAGAACATCAGCGGAATCGAAGTATGCCGGTTTTGAGACGTAATAATACACTTTGGCACAGATTGGCCACGAACCAGTGAAATCCAGCGACCAATGTAGTCCCAACAGACGTAGAATAGCTCAAAAGTAACAAATATGCAGACTAGAACACCAGCGGAATCGATCTATGCCGGTTTTGAGACGTAATAAAACAATTTGGCACAGATTGGCCACGAACCAGTGAAATCCAGCGACCAATGTAGTCCCAACAGACGTAGAATAGCTCAAAAGTAACAAATATGCAGACTAGAACATCAGCGGAATAGATCTATGCCGGTTTTGAGACGTAATAATACAATTTGGCACAGATTGGCCACGAACCAGTGAAATCCAGCGACCAATGTAGTCTCAACAGACGTAGAATAGCTCAAAAGTAACAAATATGCAGACTAGAACATCAGCGGAATAGATCTATGCCGGATTTGAGACGAAATAATACAATTTGGCACAAATTGACCACGAACGAGCCAAATCCAGCGACCAATGTAGTCCCAACAGACGTAGAATGGCTCAAAAGTAACAAATATGCAGACTGGAACATCAGCGGAATCAATCTATGCCGGATTTGAGACGTAATAATACAATTTGGCACAGATTGGCCACGAACGAGTGAAATCCAGGGACCAATGTAGACTCAACAGACGTAGAATAGCTCAAAAGTAACAAATATGCAGACTAGAACATCAGCGGAATCGATCTATGCCGGTTTTGAGACGTAATAATACAATTAGGCACAGATTGACCACGAACGAGTGAAATCCAGTGACCAATGTAGTCCCAACAGACGTAGAATAGCTCAAAAGTAACAAATATGCAGACTAGAACATCAGCGGAATCGATCTATGCCGGTTTTGAGACGTAATAATACTATTTGGCTCAGATTGACCACGAACGAGTAAAATCCAGCGAGCAATGTAGTCCCAACAGACGTAGAATAGCTCAAAAGTAACAAATCTGCAGGCTAGAACATCAGCTGAATCGATCTATTCCGGTTTTGAGACTTAATAAAACACTTTGGCACAGATTGGCCACGAACCAGTGAAATCCAGCGACCAATGTAGTCCCAACAGACGTAGAATAGCTCAAAAGTAACAAATATGCAGACTAGAACATCAGCGGAATCGATCTATGCCGGTTTTGAGACGTAATAATACAATTTGGCACAGATTGCCCACGAACCAGTGAAATCCAGCGACCAGTGTAGTCCCAACAGACGTAGAATAGCTCAAAAGTAACAAATATGAAGACTAGAACATCAGCGGAATAGATCTATGCCGGATTTGAGACGTAATAATACAAATTGGCACAGATTGACCACGATCGAGTGAAATCCAGCGACCAATGTGGTCCCAACAGACGTAGAATGGCTCAAAAGTAACAAATATGCAGACTGGAACATCAGCGAAATCGATCTATGCCGGATTTGAGACGAAATAATAAAATTTGGCACAGATTGGCCACGAACGAGTGAAATCCAGCGACCAATGTAGTCCCAACAGACGAAGAATAGTTCAAAAGTAACAAACATGCAAACTAGAACATTAGCGGAATCGATCTATGCCGGTTTTGAGACGTAATAATACTATTTGGCTCAGATTGACCACGAACGAGTAAAATCCAGCGAGCAATGTAGTCCCAACAGACGTAGAATAGCTCAAAAGTAACAAATATGCAGGCTAGAACATCAGCTGAATCGATCTATTCCGGTTTTGAGACGAAATAATACAATTTGGCACAAATTGACCACGAACGAGCCAAATTCAGCGTTCAATGTGGTTTCAACAGAAGTAGAATGGCTCAAAAGTAACAAATATGCAGACTGGAACATCAGCGGAATCAATCTATGCCGGATTTGAGACGTAATAATACAATTTGGCACAGATTGGCCACGAACGAGTGAAATCCAGGGACCAATGTAGACTCAACAGACGTAGAATAGCTCAAAAGTAACAAATATGCAGACTAGAACATCAGCGGAATCGATCTATGCCGGTTTTGAGACGTAATAATACAATTAGGCACAGATTGACCACAAACGAGTGAAATCCAGCGACCAATGTAGTCCCAACAGACGTAGAATAGCTCAAAAGTAACAAATATGCAGTCTAGAACATCAGCGGAATCGATCTATGCCGGTTTTGAAACGTAATAATACAATTTGGCACAGATTGGCCACGACCGAGTGAAATCCAGCGACCAATGTAGTCCCAACAGACGTATGTAGTAAACTACTTATTACAATTTAAAATTCGCGCCATTATCAAGTGACGGGTGTGACATGACAAGTGAAGTTTAAGTCGGGGCGAGAGAGCGGTCACGTTTTTTCAATTTTTGCCTTTGCATCGGGATAATAAATAGAGTTATCTAAAAGTGTGCCTTTATTCAGTCATCCAGACAAGCCATCCTACAGTTTCAGAAGTGGGATTACGGATTACGGATTACGGATTACGGATTACGATTACCAGGATTATCGCAAAAAGTGGAATAACCTCGGTTACTATCGAAAAAGGCCCTCAACTTCAAAATTCGTTTATGTCGTTTATGATACGTTTACATCTTAATAAGTTTTATGACCCGATTTTAAGTGAACTTAAGAAATGGCAAATACAGAGGACGAAAACTCTGAATCAACCCATGAAGTGGAAGCAGAAGATCTGGTAGGCCTAGCTGTTAGGGCTGTTTTAGCAGCACAACGACAAATTGGTGGCAGCACAACCCCCCGTTTTCGGAATGACGAATTAGCTGCATTATTGCCTGAGTTTAGTGGCCACCAGGATAATGTATGTAATTGGATTCAGAGAGTTGATGCAATTCAAGCAACATATGGAGTGCCCAATGAAATTATACAGCTGATTGCTATGGGCAAGCTGACTGGCAATGCTCGTACTTGGTATCATTCAAAACCTGATTACATTACAATGGATTGGCCCATGCTTAAAATTGAAATACAAACTATGTTTGATTCCCGGCCGAACAAAATAGTGCTACTCAAGTCTATGGAAGCTCGCCGATGGAAAAAATCAGAAAAGTTCTCCACATATTTTACTGACAAGGTTATGATGTGTAATCAGATAGGATTACCTGATGATGAGATTATTGAGTATGTTATTGATGGATTTAGTGACCCTCACCTTCAATCACAAGCCAGAATGAAGGGATTTACAAGTTTGGCAGAAGTTTTGTCCACAATGAAATCAGTCACTTCTGAAGACAGATCTACTTTTGTCCCAAGGACTTACCACCACCCAAGGACTACAACCCAGGCATCCTCTGGAGATTCTCGTCCAGAACGACCTTCCCCAGTCCGCTGTTTCAATTGCAGCCTGACAGGGCATAAGGCCACTGAGTGTACTCGTCCTAAAAGGACTCCTGGCTCTTGTTTTGAGTGTGGCTCCATGCAGCATCAGTTACGAGACTGTCCAAGAAAACGTAGACCTGAGCATCCACCTGCAGATTCCACCACCCACCTGGTAAGCCCAACAACATTAACACCAGCCTGTAGAATTGTTGTGAAGATGAGACCACTGCCAGGTAACTTAAAATTTGAAGTAAATGCTTTTCTTGATTTGGGAAGCCCTGTATCTTTTATTAAAGAAGATTGTGTACCATGTTATGTTACTTTAGCTGAAACAAATGATAGTTTTACCGGCATGAATGGTAGTGGGTTACAGATTTTAGGTTGTTATGAAGCGGAAATTGATGTTGACCAAATTACTTCTTTATTAACTAAATTTTATGTCATACCTACAAGTGCAATGTCAGATTCTTGCTTATTAGGTAGAGATGTGTTGTGTAACCCTACTGTTAATTTTACTATTAATCAGGGTAAAGTATATTTAAAATTTCTTGATAATGATGTGCATTATGTTGAAAATGAAGTTTTGAATATCCAAGTGGATCAATTTGAGGAAACTCGTATTAATCTAAATTTGAATATTAATCCACAGTTAAGCAATGAAGTAAGGGCTACTATAGAACAAAATTTATTTGAAAATTATGTAACAGCACCTAGGCCTGAATTTCCCATTACTGACTTACAAATGAAACTTCTGATTGACCCTAAACATGTACCTTTTTACTTTCACCCTCGTAGACTTTCATATTCAGACAAATTAGAGGTGGACAAGATTACTAAGGACTTACTGGACAGGAAAATTATTAGGAAGAGTTTATCCCAATACAGTTCTCCCATTGTTTTGGTAAAGAAAAAGTCAGGTAAGTTGAGGCTATGTGTTGACTTTCGGGAATTGAATAAGTTGACTGCTAGAGACAATTTTCCCATGCCTCTAATTGATGACCAAATAGAGCAGTTACGAGACAAACAATACTTTTCACGACTAGATCTCAAAGACGCATTTCATCATGTTACTATAGACCCTGAGTCAATCAAATACACCAGCTTTGTTACACCTTCTGGCCAGTTTGAATATCTGAAAATGCCTTTCGGACTTAAAAATAGTCCAGCAGTTTTTATGCGTTTTGTGAATACAGCTTTTCAGAATATGATTGAACAAGGTAAAATTATTATTTATATTGACGATATACTGATAGCCACAGAGACAATTGATGACAACTTATCCATATTGAACGAGGTATATAAAGTTTTAGTTGACAATTTACTTAGCTTACGATTTGACAAATGTACTTTTGTGATGAGTGAAATTGTGTTTTTGGGCTATTCAATTAACCGATCCGGAATTCGACCGAGTCCGGACAATGTAGATTCAGTTTCTTCATTCCCTTTACCTCAAAATTTTAGAATGTTACATGGATTTTTGGGACTTTGTTCCTACTTCCGCCGTTTCGTCAAGGATTTTGCTATTTTAGCCAAACCATTGTATGACTTGTTAAAATTTGAGAAATCTAAGAAAGAGTTTTTGTTCAACCAAAGTTGTTTTGAGTGTTTTGAAAAGATTAAGCAAATTTTAACATCTGCTCCAGTTTTGGCCATTTATTCCCCACATCTTGAAACTCAGCTTCATTGTGACGCTAGTTCAATAGGTTTTGCATCAATTCTTATGCAAAAGCAAAATGATGGACACTTCCACCCAGTTTTCTATTTCAGCAAAAGAACTACTACTGATGAGTCGAAATATCATAGCTTTGAATTGGAAGCACTTAGTATAGTTTATTCCTTACAGAGATTCAGAATTTATTTAAAAGGGATCCAGTTTAAAATTATCACTGATTGTAACAGCCTGAAATTGACTTTAGAGAAAAAAGATATTAACCGCCGGATTTTGAGATGGACATTAGTGTTCCAAGAATTTGATTATACACTTGAACATAGAAAAGCAGAGCGTATGAAACATGTGGACGCTCTTAGTCGTTGTTTTCCAGTTTTTAATGTTTATTTTGTTGAAAATAGCTTGGAACGGAATTTATGTGTTGCTCAGGAAAAAGATGAAAATATTGTAAAGATTCGTGACTTGTTAATTACTACTGAACATCCTTCTTATGAATTAAGAGATGGATTGGTGTACCGAAAGTACAATTCTAAACTGTTATTTTCCGAGCCGAAACTGTAGTAAACTACTTATTACAATTTAAAATTCGCGCCATTATCAAGTGACGGGTGTGACATGACAAGTGAAGTTTAAGTCGGGGCGAGAGAGCGGTCACGTTTTTTTCAATTTTTGCCTTTGCATCGGGATAATAAATAGAGTTATCTAAAAGTGTGCCTTTATTCAGTCATCCAGACAAGCCATCCTACACGTAAAATAGCTCAAAAGTAACAAATATGCAGACTAGAACATCAGCGGAATCGATTTATGCCGGTTTTGAGACGTAATAATACAATTTGGCACAGATTAACCACGAACGAGTAAAATCCAGCGAGGAATGTAGTCCCAACAGACGTAGAATAGCTCAAAAGTAACAAATATGCAGGCTAGAACATCAGCGGAATCGAACTATGCCGGTTTTGAGACGTAATAATACACTTTGGCACAGATTGGCCACGAACCAGTGAAATCCAGCGACCAATGTAGTCCCAACAGACGTACAATAGCTCAAAAGTAACAAATATGCAGACTAGAACATCAGCGGAATCGATCTATGCCGGTTTTGAGACGTAATAAAACAATTTGGCACAGATTGGCCACGAACCAGTGAAATCCAGCGACCAATGTAGTCCCAACAGACGTAGAATAGCTCAAAAGTAACAAATATGCAGACCAGAACATCAGCGGAATAGATCTATGCCGGTTTTGAGACGTAATAATACAATTTGGCACAGATTGGCCACGAACCAGTGAAATCCAGCGACCAATGTAGTCTCAACAGACGTAGAATAGCTCAAAAGTAACAAATATGCAGACTAGAACATCAGCGGAATAGATCTATGCCGGATTTGAGACGAAATAATACAATTTGGCACAAATTGACCACGAACGAGCCAAATCCAGCGACCAATGTAGTCCCAACAGACGTAGAATGGCTCAAAAGTAACAAATATGCAGACTGGAACATCAGCGGAATCAATCTATGCCGGATTTGAGACGTAATAATACAATTTGGCACAGATTGGCCACGAACGAGTGAAATCCAGGGACCAATGTAGTCCCAACAGACGTATAATAGCTCAAAAGTAACAAATATGCAGACTAGAACATCAGCGGAATCGATCTATGCCGGTTTTGAGACGTAATAATACAATTTGGCACAGATTGGCCACGAACGAGTGAAATCCAGCGACCAATGTAGTCCCAACAGACGAAGAATAGCTCAAAAGTAACAAATATGCAGGCTAGAACATCAGCGGAATCGAACTATGCCGGATTTGAGACGAAATAATACAATTTGGCACAGATTGGCCACGAACGAGTGAAATCCAGCGACCAATGTAGTCCCAACAGACGAAGAATAGCTCAAAAGTAACAAACATGCAGACTAGAACATCAGCGGAACAGATCTATGCCGGTTTTGAGACGTAATAATACAATTAGGCACAGATTGACACGAAACGAGTAAAATCCAGCGAGAAATGAAGCCCCAACAGACGTAGAATAGCTCAAAAGTAACAAATATGCAGGCTAGAACATCAGCGGAATTGATCTATGCCGGTTTTGAGACGTAATAATACAATTTGGCACAGATTGACCACGATCGAGTGAAATCCAGCGACCAATGTGGTCCCAACAGACGTAGAATGGCTCAAAAGTAACAAATATGCAGACTGGAACATCAGCGAAATCGATCTATGCCGGATTTGAGACGAAATAATACAATTTGGCACAGATTGGCTACGAACGAGTGAAATCCAGCGACCAATGTAGTCCCAACAGACGAAGAATAGCTCAAAAGTAACAAACATGCAGACTAGAACATCAGCGGAACAGATCTATGCCGGTTTTGAGACGTAATAATACAATTTGGCGCAGATTGGCCACGAACCAGTGAAATCCAGCGACCAATGTAGTCCCAACAGACGTAGAATAGCTCAAAAGTAACAAATATGCAGGCTAGAACATCAGCGGAATTGATCTATGCCGGTTTTGAGACGTAATAATACAATTTGGCACAGATTGACCACGATCGAGTGAAATCCAGCGACCAATGTAGTCCCAACAGACGTAGAATAGCTCAAAAGTAACAAATATGCAGACTAGACCATCAGCGGAATAGATTTATGCCGGATTTGAGACGAAATAATACAATTTGGCACAAATTGACCACGATCGAGTGAAATCCAGCGACCAATGTGGTCCCAACAGACGTAGAATGGTTCAAAAGTAACAAATATGCAGACTGGAACATCAGCGAAATCGATCTATGCCGGATTTGAGACGAAATAATACAATTTGGCACAGATTGGCTACGAACGAGTGAAATCCAGCGACCAATGTAGTCCCAACAGACGAAGAATAGCTCAAAAGTAACAAACATGCAGACTAGAACATTAGCGGAATCAATCTATGCCGGTTTTGAGACGTAATAATACAATTAGGCACAGATTGACCACGAACGAGTGAAATCCAGTGACCAATGTAGTCCCAACAGACGTATAATAGCTCAAAAGTAACAAATATGCAGACTAGAACATCAGCGGAATCGATCTATGCCGGTTTTGAGACGTAATAATACAATTTGGCACAGATTGGCCACGAACGAGTGAAATCCAGCGACCAATGTAGTCCCAACAGACGAAGAATAGCTCAAAAGTAACAAATATGCAGGCTAGAACATCAGCGGAATCGAACTATGCCGGATTTGAGACGAAATAATACAATTTGGCACAGATTGGCCACGAACGAGTGAAATCCAGCGACCAATGTAGTCCCAACAGACGAAGAATAGCTCAAAAGTAACAAATATGCAGGCTAGAACATCAGCGGAATCGAACTATGCCCGTTTTGAGACGTAATAATACACTTTGGCACAGATTGGCCACGATCCAGCGACCAATGTAGTCCCAACAGACGTAGAATAGCTCAAAAGTAACAAATATGCAGACTAGAACATCAGCGGAATCGATCTATGCCGGATTTGAGACGAAATAATACAATTTGGCACAGATTGGCCACGAACGAGTGAAATCCAGCGACCAATGTAGTCCCAACAGACGAAGAATAGCTCAAAAGTAACAAATATGCAGGCTAGAACATCAGCGGAATCGAACTATGCCGGTTTTGAGACGTAATAATACACTTTGGCACAGATTGGCCACGAACCAGTGAAATCCAGCGACCAATGTAGTCCCAACAGACGTAGAATAGCTCAAAAGTAACAAATATGCAGGCTAGAACATCAGCGGAATCGAACTATGCCGGTTTTGAGACGTAATAATACACTTTGGCACAGATTGGCCCCGAACCAGTGAAATCCAGCGACCAATGTAGTCCTAACAGACGTAGAATAGCTCAAAAGTAACAAATATGCAGACTAGAACATCAGCGGAATCGATCTATGCCGGTTTTGAGACGTAATAAAACAATTTGGCACAGATTGGCCACGAACCAGTGAAATCCAGCGACCAATGTAGTCCCAACAGACGTAGAATAGCTCAAAAGTAACAAATATGCAGACTAGAACATCAGCGGAATAGATCTATGTCGGTTTTGAGACGTAATAATACAATTTGGCGCAGATTGGCCACGAACCAGTGAAATCCAGCGACCAATGTAGTCCCAACAGACGTAGAATAGCTCAAAAGTAACAAATATGCAGACTAGAACATCAGCGGAATAGATCTATGCCGGATTTGAGACGAAATAATACAATTTGGCACAAATTGACCACGAACGAGCCAAATTCAGCGTTCAATGTGGTTTCAACAGACGTAGAATGGCTCAAAAGTAACAAATATGCAGTCTGGAACATCAGCGGAATCAATCTATGCCGGATTTGAGACGTAATAATACAATTTGGCACAGATTGGCCACGAACGAGTGAAATCCAGTGACCAATGTAGTCCCAACAGACGTAGAATAGCTCAAAAGTAACAAATATGCAGACTAGAACATCAGCGGAATCGATCTATGCCGGTTTTGAGACGTAATAATACTATTTGGCTCAGATTGACCACGAACGAGTAAAATCCAGCGAGCAATGTAGTCCCAACAGACGTAGAATAGCCCAAAAGTAACAAATATGCAGGCTAGAACATCAGCTGAATCGATCTATTCCGGTTTTGAGACGTAATAAAACACTTTGGCACAGATTGGCCACGATCCAGCGACCAATGTAGTCCCAACAGACGTAGAATAGCTCAAAAGTAACAAATATGCAGACTAGAACATCAGCGGAATCGATCTATGCCGGATTTGAGACGAAATAATACAATTTGGCACAGATTGGCCACGAACGAGTGAAATCCAGCGACCAATGTAGTCCCAACAGTAGAAGAATAGCTCAAAAGTAACAAATATGCAGGCTAGAACATCAGCGGAATCGAACTATGCCGGTTTTGAGACGTAATAATACACTTTGGCACAGATTGGCCACGAACCAGTGAAATCCAGCGACCAATGTAGTCCCAACAGACGTAGAATAGCTCAAAAGTAACAAATATGCAGACTAGAACATCAGCGGAATCGATCTATGCCGGTTTTGAGACGTAATAATACAATTTGGCAAAGATTGAGCTCGATCGAGTGAAATCCAGCGACCAATGTAGTCCCAACAGACGTAGAATAGCTCAAAAGTAACAAATATGCAGACTAGAACATCAGCGGAATCGATCTATGCCGGTTTTGAGACGTAATAATACAATTAGGCACAGATTGACCACAAACGAGTGAAATCCAGCGACCAATGTAGTCCCAACAGACGTAGAATAGCTCAAAAGTAACAAATATGCAGTCTAGAACATCAGCGGAATCGATCTATGCCGGTTTTGAAACGTAATAATACAATTTGGCACAGATTGGCCACGACCGAGTGAAATCCAGCGACCAATGTAGTCCCAACAGACGTATGTAGTAAACTACTTATTACAATTTAAAATTCGCGCCATTATCAAGTGACGGGTGTGACATGACAAGTGAAGTTTAAGTCGGGGCGAGAGAGCGGTCACGTTTTTTCAATTTTTGCCTTTGCATCGGGATAATAAATAGAGTTATCTAAAAGTGTGCCTTTATTCAGTCATCCAGACAAGCCATCCTACAGTTTCAGAAGTGGGATTACGGATTACGGATTACGGATTACGGATTACGATTACCAGGATTATCGCAAAAAGTGGAATAACCTCGGTTACTATCGAAAAAGGCCCTCAACTTCAAAATTCGTTTATGTCGTTTATGATACGTTTACATCTTAATAAGTTTTATGACCCGATTTTAAGTGAACTTAAGAAATGGCAAATACAGAGGACGAAAACTCTGAATCAACCCATGAAGTGGAAGCAGAAGATCTGGTAGGCCTAGCTGTTAGGGCTGTTTTAGCAGCACAACGACAAATTGGTGGCAGCACAACCCCCCGTTTTCGGAATGACGAATTAGCTGCATTATTGCCTGAGTTTAGTGGCCACCAGGATAATGTATGCAATTGGATTCAGAGAGTTGATGCAATTCAAGCAACATATGGAGTGCCCAATGAAATTATACAGCTGATTGCTATGGGCAAGCTGACTGGCAATGCTCGTACTTGGTATCATTCAAAACCTGATTACATTACAATGGATTGGCCCATGCTTAAAATTGAAATACAAACTATGTTTGATTCCCGGCCGAACAAAATAGTGCTACTCAAGTCTATGGAAGCTCGCCGATGGAAAAAATCAGAAAAGTTCTCCACATATTTTACTGACAAGGTTATGATGTGTAATCAGATAGGATTACCTGATGATGAGATTATTGAGTATGTTATTGATGGATTTAGTGACCCTCACCTTCAATCACAAGCCAGAATGAAGGGATTTACAAGTTTGGCAGAAGTTTTGTCCACAATGAAATCAGTCACTTCTGAAGACAGATCTACTTTTGTCCCAAGGACTTACCACCACCCAAGGACTACAACCCAGGCATCCTCTGGAGATTCTCGTCCAGAACGACCTTCCCCAGTCCGCTGTTTCAATTGCAGCCTGACAGGGCATAAGGCCACTGAGTGTACTCGTCCTAAAAGGACTCCTGGCTCTTGTTTTGAGTGTGGCTCCATGCAGCATCAGTTACGAGACTGTCCAAGAAAACGTAGACCTGAGCATCCACCTGCAGATTCCACCACCCACCTGGTAAGCCCAACAACATTAACACCAGCCTGTAGAATTGTTGTGAAGATGAGACCACTGCCAGGTAACTTAAAATTTGAAGTAAATGCTTTTCTTGATTTGGGAAGCCCTGTATCTTTTATTAAAGAAGATTGTGTACCATGTTATGTTACTTTAGCTGAAACAAATGATAGTTTTACCGGCATGAATGGTAGTGGGTTACAGATTTTAGGTTGTTATGAAGCGGAAATTGATGTTGACCAAATTACTTCTTTATTAACTAAATTTTATGTCATACCTACAAGTGCAATGTCAGATTCTTGCTTATTAGGTAGAGATGTGTTGTGTAACCCTACTGTTAATTTTACTATTAATCAGGGTAAAGTATATTTAAAATTTCTTGATAATGATGTGCATTATGTTGAAAATGAAGTTTTGAATATCCAAGTGGATCAATTTGAGGAAACTCGTATTAATCTAAATTTGAATATTAATCCACAGTTAAGCAATGAAGTAAGGGCTACTATAGAACAAAATTTATTTGAAAATTATGTAACAGCGCCTAGGCCTGAATTTCCCATTACTGACTTACAAATGAAACTTCTGATTGACCCTAAACATGTACCTTTTTACTTTCACCCTCGTAGACTTTCATATTCAGACAAATTAGAGGTGGACAAGATTACTAAGGACTTACTGGACAGGAAAATTATTAGGAAGAGTTTATCCCAATACAGTTCTCCCATTGTTTTGGTAAAGAAAAAGTCAGGTAAGTTGAGGCTATGTGTTGACTTTCGGGAATTGAATAAGTTGACTGCTAGAGACAATTTTCCCATGCCTCTAATTGATGACCAAATAGAGCAGTTACGAGACAAACAATACTTTTCACGACTAGATCTCAAAGACGCATTTCATCATGTTACTATAGACCCTGAGTCAATCAAATACACCAGCTTTGTTACACCTTCTGGCCAGTTTGAATATCTGAAAATGCCTTTCGGACTTAAAAATAGTCCAGCAGTTTTTATGCGTTTTGTGAATACAGCTTTTCAGAATATGATTGAACAAGGTAAAATTATTATTTATATTGACGATATACTGATAGCCACAGAGACAATTGATGACAACTTATCCATATTGAACGAGGTATATAAAGTTTTAGTTGACAATTTACTTAGCTTACGATTTGACAAATGTACTTTTGTGATGAGTGAAATTGTGTTTTTGGGCTATTTAATTAACCGATCCGGAATTCGACCGAGTCCGGACAATGTAGATTCAGTTTCTTCATTCCCTTTACCTCAAAATTTTAGAATGTTACATGGATTTTTGGGACTTTGTTCCTACTTCCGCCGTTTCGTCAAGGATTTTGCTATTTTAGCCAAACCATTGTATGACTTGTTAAAATTTGAGAAATCTAAGAAAGAGTTTTTGTTCAACCAAAGTTGTTTTGAGTGTTTTGAAAAGATTAAGCAAATTTTAACATCTGCTCCAGTTTTGGACCATTTATTCCCCACATCTTGAAACTCAGCTTCATTGTGACGCTAGTTCAATAGGTTTTGCATCAATTCTTATGCAAAAGCAAAATGATGGACACTTCCACCCAGTTTTCTATTTCAGCAAAAGAACTACTACTGATGAGTCGAAATATCATAGCTTTGAATTGGAAGCACTTTGTATAGTTTATTCCTTACAGAGATTCAGAATTTATTTAAAAGGGATCCAGTTTAAAATTATCACTGATTGTAACAGCCTGAAATTGACTTTAGAGAAAAAAGATATTAACCTCCGGATTTTGAGATGGACATTAGTGTTCCAAGAATTTGATTATACACTTGAACATAGAAAAGCAGAGCGTATGAAACATGTGGACGCTCTTAGTCGTTGTTTTCCAGTTTTTAATGTTTATTTTGTTGAAAATAGCTTGGAACGGAATTTATGTGTTGCTCAGGAAAAAGATGAAAATATTGTAAAGATTCGTGACTTGTTAATTACTACTGAACATCCTTCTTATGAATTAAGAGATGGATTGGTGTACCGAAAGTACAATTCTAAACTGTTATTTTCCGAGCCGAAACTGTAGTAAACTACTTATTACAATTTAAAATTCGCGCCATTATCAAGTGACGGGTGTGACATGACAAGTGAAGTTTAAGTCGGGGCGAGAGAGCGGTCACGTTTTTTCAATTTTTGTCTTTGCATCGGGATAATAAATAGAGTTATCTAAAAGTGTGCCTTTATTCAGTCATCCAGACAAGCCATCCTACACGTAAAATAGCTCAAAAGTAACAAATATGCAGACTAGAACATCAGCGGAATCGATTTATGCCGGTTTTGAGACGTAATAATACAATTTGGCACAGATTAACCACGAACGAGTAAAATCCAGCGAGGAATGTAGTCCCAACAGACGTAGAATAGCTCAAAAGTAACAAATATGCAGGCTAGAACATCAGCGGAATCGAACTATGCCGGTTTTTGAGACGTAATAATACACTTTGGCACAGATTGGCCACGAACCAGTGAAATCCAGCGACCAATGTAGTCCCAACAGACGTAGAATAGCTCAAAAGTAACAAATATGCAGACTAGAACATCAGCGGAATCGATCTATGCCGGTTTTGAGACGTAATATAACAATTTGGCACAGATTGGCCACGAACCAGTGAAATCCAGCGACCAATGTAGTCCCAACAGACGTAGAATAGCTCAAAAGTAACAAATATGCAGACTAGAACATCAGCGGAATAGATCTATGCCGGTTTTGAGACGTAATAATACAATTTGGCGCAGATTGGCCACGAACCAGTGAAATCCAGCGACCAATGTAGTCTCAACAGACGTAGAATAGCTCAAAAGTAACAAATATGCAGACTAGAACATCAGCGGAATAGATCTATGCCGGATTTGAGACG
>NW_028098563.1:0-30273 GCF_016097725.1 Ips typographus
TCATTGGCTATCCATCGACATATAAAAGTTCACACCTTGCAGTAAAATAAGAGGTAGACAGGTTTAAACAAAACAGTGCAAAAAAATTTGACAGAAAATTTAAGTCAAGTTGAAGCCTCTAGTGGTCAAACTACAGAACCATCAGCCAATGTTGCCATATCGTGGAAAGCCCATTTCATTGGTATCCATCGACATATAAAAGTTCACACCTTGTCAGTCAAATAAGGGCAGGTAGACAGGTTAAACAAAACAGTGCAAAAAAATTGACAGAAAATTTAAGTCAAGTTGAAGCCCCTAGTTCAAATACAGAACAATCAGCCAATGTTGCCATATCGTTGGAAAGCCCATTTCATTGGCTATCCATCGAATATAAAATTCACACTTGTCAGTCAAATAAGGCAGGAGAGAGTTTAAACAAAACAGTGCAAAAAAAAATTTGACAGAAAATTTAAGTCAAGTTTGAAGCCCTCTACGGTCACTACAGAACTAATCAGCCAAAGTTGCCATATCGTTGGAAGCCCATTCATTGGTATCCATCGACATATAAAAGTTCAACACTTGTCAGTCAATAAGCAGGTAGAGAGGTTTAAACAAAACAGTGCAAAAAAAAAAAATTTAGTCTAAGTTTGAAGCCCTCTAGCGGTCAAACTACTGAGCCAATCAGCCAATGTTGCCATCGTTGGAAAGCCCATTTCATTGGCTATCCATCGACATATAAAATTCACACCTTGTCAGTCAAATAAGGCCAGGTAGAGAGTTTTAACAAAACAGTGCAAAAAATTTGACAGAAAATTTAAGTCAAGTTTGAAGCCTCTAGTGGTCAACTACGAACTAATCAGCCAATGTTGCCATATCGTTGGAAAGCCCATTTCATTGGCTATCCATCGACATATAAAGTTCACACCTTGTCAGTCAAATAAGCCAGGAAAGAGCTTTAACAAAACAGTGCAAAAAAATTTGACAGAAAAATTAAGTCAAGTTTGAAGCCCTCTACCGGTCAAACTACTGAATAATCAGCCAAAGTTGCAATATCGTTGGAAAGCCCATTTCATTGGCTATCCATCGACATATAAAAGTTCACACCTTGGCAGTCAAATACAGGCAGGTAGACAGGTTTAAACAAAAACAGTGCAAAAAAATTTGACAGAAAATTTAAGTCAAGTTTGAAGCCCTCTACCGGTCAAAACTACATGAATTCAGCCAAATTGCCATATCGTTGGAAAGCCATTTCATTGGCTATCCATCGACATATAAAAGTTCACCTTGTCAGTCAAATAAGCAGGTAGAGAGGTTTAAACAAAACAGTGCAAAAAAATTTGACAGAAAATTTAAGTCAAGTTTGAAGCCCTCTACCGGCAAACACTGAACTAATCAGCCAAAGTTGCCATATCGTTGGAAAGCCCATTTCATTGGCTATCCATCGACATATAAAAGTTCACACCTTGTCAGTCAAATAAGGCAGGTAGAGAGGTTAAAACAAACAGTGCAAAAAAATTTGACAGAAAATTTAAGTCAAGTTTGAAGCCCTCTACCGGTCAAGTACTGAACTAATCAGCCAAAGTTGCCATATCGTTGGAAAGCCCATTTCATTGGCGTATCCATGACATATAAAAGTTCACACCTTGTCAGTCAAATAAGCAGGTAGAGCTTAAACAAAACAGTGCAAAAAAATTTGACAGAAAATTTAAGTCAAGTTTGAAGCCCTCTAGCGGTCAAACTACAGAACAATCAGCCAAAGTTGCATATCGTTGGAAGCCCATTTCATGGCTATCCATCGACATATAAAAGTTCACACCTTGTCAGTCAAATAAGGCAGGTAGAGAGGTTTAAAACAAAACAGTGCAAAAAAATTTGACAGAAAATTAAGTCAAGTTTGAAGCCCTCTACCGTCAACTACTGAACTAATCAGCCAAAGTTGCCATATCGTTGGAAAGCCATCATTGGCTATCCATCGACATATAAAAGTTCACACCTTGTCAGTCAAATAAGCAGGAGAGGACTTTAAACAAAAACAGTGCAAAAAATTTTGACAGAAAATTAAGTCAAGTTTGAACCCTCTACGGTCAAACTACTGAACCTAATCAGCCAAGCTGCATATCGTTGGAAAGCCCATTTCATTGGCTATCCATCGACATATAAAAGTTCACCTTGCAGTCAAATAAGGGCAGGTAGAGAGGTTTAAACAAAACAGTGCAAAAAAAATTTGACAGAAAATTTAAGGTCAAGTTTGAAGCCCCTACGGTCAAACTACTGAACTAATCAGCCAAAGTTGCCATATCGTTGGAAGCCCATTTCATTGGCTATCCATCGACATATAAAATTCACACCTTGTCAGTCAAATAAGGCCAGGTAGAGAGTTTAAACAAACAGTGCAAAAAATTTGACAGAAAATTTAAGTCAAGTTTGAAGCCCTACCGGTCAAACTACTGAACTAATCAGCCAAAGTTGCCATATCGTTGGAAAGCCCATTTCATTGGCTATCCATCGAATATAAGTTCACACCTTGTCAGTCAAATAAGCCAGGTAGAGAGGCTTAAAACAAAACAGTGCAAAACATTTGACAGAAAATTAAGTCAAGTTTGAAGCCCTCTAGCGGTCAAACTACTGAACAATCAGCCAAGTTGCCATATCGATGGAAGCCCATTCATTGGCTATCCATCGACATATAAAAGTTCACACCTTGTCAGTCAAATAAGGCAGGTAGAGAGGTTTAAACAAAACAGTGCAAAAAAATTTGACAGAAAATTTAAGTCAAGTTTGAAGCCCTCTACGGTCAAACTACTGAACAATCAGCCAAGTTGCCATATCGTGGAAAGCCCATTTCTTGGCTATCCATCGACATATAAAGTCACACCTTGTCAGTCAAATAAGGCAGGTAGAGAGGTTTAAACAAAACAGTGCAAAAAAATTTGACAGAAAATTTAAGTCAAGTTTGAAGCCCTCTAGTGGTCAAACTACAGAACAATCAGCCAATGTTGCCATATCGTTGGAAAGCCCATTTCATTGGCTATCCATCGACATAAAAGTTCACACCTTGTCAGTCAAATAAGGAGGTAGAAGGTTTAAACAAAACAGTGCAAAAAAATTTGACAGAAAATTTAAGTCAAGTTTGAAGCCCTAGTGGTCAAATACTGACAATCAGCCAATGTTGACATATCGTTGGAAAGCCATTTCATTGGCTATCCATCGACATATAAAGTTCACCTGTCAGTCAAATAAGGCAGGTAGAGAGGTTTAAACAAAACAGTGCAAAAAAATTTGACAGAAAATTTAAGTCAAGTTTGAAGCCCTCTACCGGTCAAACTACGAACCAATCAGCCAATGTTGCCATATCGTTGGAAGCCCATTTCATTGGCTATCCATCGACATATAAAAGTTCACACCTTGTCAGTCAAATAAGGCAGGTAGAGAGGTTAAACAAAACAGTGCAAAAAAATTTGAGAGAAATTTAAGTCAAGTTTGAAGCCCTCTAGTGGTCAAACTACAGACCAATCAGCCAATGTTGCCATATCGTTGGAAGCCATTTCATTGGCTATCCATCGACATATAAAAGTTCACACCTGTCAGTCAATAAGCCAGGTAGAAAGGTTTAAACAAAACAGTGCAAAAAAATTTGACAGAAAATTTAAGTCAAGTTTGAAGCCCTCTAGCGGTCAAACTACTGAGCCAATCAGCCAAGTTGCCATATCGTTGGAAAGCCATTTCATTGGCTATCCATCGACATATAAAAGTTCACACCTTGTCAGTCAAATAAGGAGGTAGAAGGTTTAAACAAAACAGTGCAAAAAAATTTGACAGAAAATTTAAGTCAAGTTTGAAGCCCTCTAGTGGTCAAATACAGAACCAATCAGCCAATGTTGCATATCGTTGGAAAGCCCATTTCATTGGCTATCCATCGACATATAAAAGTTCACACCTTGTCAGTCAAATAAGCAGGAAGAGAGCTTTAAACAAAACAGTGCAAAAAAATTTGACAGAAAATTTAAGTCAAGTTTGAAGCCCTACGGTCAAACTACTGAACTAATCAGCCAAAGTTGCATATCGTTGGAAAGCCCATTTCATTGGCTATCCATCGACATATAAAAGTTCACACCTTGTCAGTCAAATAAGGCAGGTAGAGAGGTTTAAACAAAACAGTGCAAAAAAATTTGACAGAAAATTTAAGTCAAGTTTGAGCCCTCTACGGTCAAACTACTGAACTAATCAGCCAAAGTTGCCATATCGTTGGAAAGCCATTTCATTGGCTATCCATCGACATATAAAAGTTCACACCTTGTCAGTCAAATAAGGCAGGTAGAGAGGTTTAAACAAAAACAGTGCAAAAAAATTTGACAGAAATTTAAGTCAAGTTTGAAGCCCTCTAGCGGTCAAACTACAGAACCAATCAGCCAATGTTGCCATATCGTTGGAATGCCCATTTCATTGGCTATCCATCGACATATAAAAGTTCACACCTTGTCAGTCAAATAAGGCAGGTAGAGAGGTTTAAACAAAACAGTGCAAAAAAATTGACAGAAAATTTAAGTCAAGTTTGAAGCCCTCTACCGGTCAACTACTGAACTAATCAGCCAAAGTTGCCATATCGTTGGAAAGCCATTTCATTGGCTATCCATCGACATATAAAAGTTCACACCTGTCAGTCAAATAAGGCAGGAGAGGTTTAAACAAACAGTGCAAAAAAATTGACAGAAAATTTAAGTCAAGTTGAAGCCCTCTACGGTCAAACTACTGAACTAATCAGCCAAAGCTGCGATATCGTGGAAAGCCCATTTCATTGGCTATCCATCGACATATAAAAGTTCAACCTTGTCAGTCAAATAAGGCAGTAGGAGAGAGGTTTAAACAAAACAGTGCAAAAAAATTTGACAGAAAATTTAAGTCAAGTTGAAGCCCCCTACGGTCAAACTACTGAACAATCAGCCAAAGTTGCCATATCGTTGGAAAGCCCATTTCATTGGCTATCCATCGACTATAAAATTCACACCTGTCAGTCAAATAAAAGGTAGAGAGTTTAAACAAAACAGTGCAAAAAATTTGACAGAAAATTTAAGTCAAGTTTGAAGCCCTTACCGGTCAAACTACTGAACTAATCAGCCAAGTTGCCATATCGTTGGAAAGCCCATTTCATTGGCTATCCATCGACATATAACATTTCACCTTGTCAGTCAAATAAGCCAGGTAGAGGCTTAAACAAAACAGTGCAAAAAACATTTTGACAGAAAATTTAAGTCAAGTTTGAAGCCCTCTAGCGGTCAAACTACTGAACAATCAGCCAATGTTGCCATATCGTGGAAAGCCCATTCATTGGCTATCCATCGACATATAAAAGTTCACACCTTGTCAGTCAAATAAGGCAGGTAGAGAGGTTTAAACAAAACAGTGCAAAAAAAATTTGACAGAAAATTTAAGTCAAGTTTGAAGCCCTCTACCGGTCAAACTACTGAACTAATCAGCCAAAGTTGCCATATCGTTGGAAAGCCCATTTCATTGGCTATCCATCGACATATAAAAGTTCAAACCTTGTCAGTCAAATAAGGCAGGTAGAGAGGTTTAAACAAAACAGTGCAAAAAAATTTGACAGAAATTAAGTCAAGTTTGAAGCGTTCTAGTGGTCAAAACTACGAACCAATCAGCAATGTTGCCATATCGATGGAAAGCCCATTTCATTGGCTATCCATCGACATATAAAAGTTCACACTTGTCAGTCAAATAAGGGAGGTAGACAGGTTTAAACAAAACAGTGCAAAAAAAATTTGACAGAAAATTTAAGTCAAGTTTGAAGCCCTCTAGTGGTCAAACTACAGAACCAATCAGCCAATGTTGAATATCGATGGAAAGCCCATTTCATTGGCTATCCATCGACATATAAAAGTTCACACCTTGTCAGTCAAATAGGCAGGTAGAGAGGTTTAACAAAACAGTGCAAAAAAATTTGACAGAAAATTTAAGTCAAGTTTGAAGCCCTGTAGTGGTCAAACTACAGAACCAATCAGCCAAGTTGCCATATCGTTGGAAAGCCCATTTCATTGGCTATCCATCGACATATAAAGTTCCACCTTGTCAGTCAAATAAGGAAGGTAGAGAGGTTTAAACAAAACAGTGCAAAAAAATTTGACAGAAAATTTAAGTCAAGTTTGAAGCCCCTACGGTCAAACTACTGAGCCAATCAGCCAATGTTGCCATATGGTTGGAAAGCCCATTTCATTGGCTATCCATCGACATATAAAAGTTCACACCTTGTCAGTCAAATAAGGGAGGTAGAGAGGTTTAAACAAAACAGTGCAAAAAAATTTGACAGAAATTTAAGTCAAGTTTGAAGCCCTCTACCGGTCAAACTACTGAGCCAATCAGCCAATGTTGCCACATGGTTGGAAAGCCCATTTCATTGGCTATCCATCGACATATAAAAAGTTCACACCTTGTCAGTCAAATAAGGCAGGTAGAGAGGTTTAAACAAAATAGTGCAAAAAATTTGACAGAAGATTTAAGTCAAGTTTGAAGCCCTCTAGCGGTCAAACTACTGAACGATCAGCCAAAGTTGCGATATCGTTGGAAAGCCCATTTCATTGGCTGTCCATCGACATAAAAGTTCACACTTGCAGTCAAATAAGCCAGGTAGAAAAGTTTAACAAAACAGTGCAAAAAAATTTGACAGAAAATTTAAGTCAAGTTGAAGCCCTCTAGCGGTCAAACTATGAACCAATCAGCCAAAGTGCCATATCGTTGGAAAGCCCATTTCATTGGCTATCCATCGACATATAAAGTTCACACCTTGTCAGTCAAATAAGGCAGGTAGAAGGGTATAAACAGAACAGTGCAAAAAAATTTGACAGAAATTTTAAGTCAAGTTTGAAGCCCTCTAGCGGTCAAACTACTGAACCGATCAGCCAAAGTTGACATATCGTTGGAAAGCCCATTTCATTGGCTGTCCATCGACAAATAAAAGTTCACACCTTGTCAATCAAATAAGCCAGGTAGAAAAGTTTAAACAAAACAGTGCAAAAAAATTTGACAGAAAATTTAAGTCAAGTTTGAAGCCCTCTAGCGGTCAAACTACTGAGCCAATCAGCCAATGTTGTCATATGGTTGGAAAGCCCATTTCATTGGCTATCCATCGACATATAAAAGTTCACCTTGTCAGTCAAATAGGGAGGTAGACAGGTTTAAACAAAACAGTGCAAAAAAATTTGACAGAAAATTTAAGTCAAGTTTGAAGCCCCCTACCGGTCAAACTACTGAACTAATCAGCCAAAGTTGCCATATCGTTGGAAAGCCCATTTCATTGGCTATCCATCGACATATAAAATTTCACCTTGTCAGTCAAATAAGCCAGGTAGAGAGCTTAAAACAAAACAGTGCAAAAAATTTTGACAGAAAATTTAAGTCAAGTTTGAAGCCCTCTAGTGGTCAAAACTACAGAACCAATCAGCAATGTTGCCATATCGTTGGAAAGCCATTTCATTGGCTATCCATCGACATATAAAAGTTCACACCTTGTCAGTCAAATAAGCCAGGAAGAGAGCTTTAAACAAAACAGTGCAAAAAAATTTGACAGAAAATTTAAGTCAAGTTTGAAGCCCTCTACCGGTCAAACTACTGAACTAATCAGCCAAAGCTGCGATATCGTTGGAAAGCCCATTTCATTGGCTATCCATCGACATATAAAAGTTCACACATTGTCAGTCAAATAAGGCAGGTAGAGAGGTTTAAAACAAAACAGTGCAAAAAAAAATTTGACAGAAAATTTAAGTCAAGTTTGAAGCCCTCTACCGGTCAAACTACTGAACTAATCAGCCAAAGTTGCCATATCGTTGGAAAGCCCATTTCATTGGCTATCCATCGACATATAAAAGTTCACACCTTGTCAGTCAAATAAGGCAGGTAGAGAGGTTTAAACAAAACAGTGCAAAAAAATTTGACAGAAAATTTAAGTCAAGTCTGAAGCCCCCTACGGTCAAACTACTGAGCCAATCAGCCAATGTTGCCATATGGTTGGAAAGCCCATTTCATTGGCTATCCATCGACATATAAAAGTTCACACCTTGTCAGTCAAATAAGGCAGGTAGAGAGGTTTAAACAAAACAGTGCAAAAAAATTGACAGAAAATTTAAGTCAAGTTTGAAGCCCTCTAGTGGTCAAACTACAGAACCAATCAGCCAATGTTGCCATATCGATGGAAAGCCCATTTCATTGGCTATCCATCGACAAATAAAAGTTCAAACCTTGTCAGTCAAATAAGGCAGGTAGAGGTTT
Source organism: Ips typographus (assembly GCF_016097725.1). Classification (NCBI taxonomy): domain Eukaryota; kingdom Metazoa; phylum Arthropoda; class Insecta; order Coleoptera; family Curculionidae; genus Ips; species Ips typographus. The sequence continues at coordinate 8,254 of NW_028098563.1, forward strand.
AAACAAAACAGTGCAAAAAAATTTGACAGAAAATTTAAGTCAAGTTTGAAGCCCTCTAGTGGTCAAACTACAGAACCAATCAGCCAATGTTGCCATATCGTTGGAAAGCCCATTCATTGGCTATCCATCGACATATAAAAGTTCACACCTTGTCAGTCAAATAAGGCAGGTAGAGAGGTTTAAACAAAACAGTGCAAAAAAAATTTGACAGAAAATTTAAGTCAAGTTGAAGCCCTCTACGGTCAAACTACTGAACTTGTGGCAGGAACTTTTTTTTGGCTTGAATAAAAACAAAAAAAAAATTTGCAGATGTATAATAGGGTATTAACACAAACAAGTAGGACCTATCGACGATATAATAAGTATAATAAAATATATATATATGTCTGTTCATTATGTTTTAAGCGATACATTATAATGGTAGTACATCTAAGCCTTCACAATGTTGCCAAATCTCAGAACGCTATTTCAGTGTTTTCAAAGCCGCTTCTTTGAAACCCGGTATTTCATGCCCAATCAGAAAGCAGGGTTTTTGTCCTGTATGGGAAGATGAGGTCGCCATTTTCTTGAGTGAGCATTCCATTGCTCTTGCTTTACCAGAACGTGTTATTTTGTTAGTTTTCGATATTTTATCCAATTACCCTTCAAGGGGATTTAAAATTAAAATTAACAATCACCTGGTACTGCGAGACGCCCTGAAGAATAGGCTTATCGCTCTGTTAGCCCTGGAAACCCAGTTTCTTCAGCAGGAATCGGTTGGCTTCGGCCACGTTTTAGTTTTTTGTGCAGATCTGTTATGGTGAGTTTTCTATAGCAGTATATTAATTTTCTGAGTGGCACTGTGTAACTTACTTTGGTCTTTTGAAGATCTGAGGGAGTCGACTCCTACCCTGTTGTGTAACAGCCAGTTATACCCCCTGGATGGTCGTACAAATCCAGTAGAGTTGACCCGACCTGCACCATATTACGCCAAAAGTCTGACATCTTTGCGACCTTGCAATCATTTTCGCCAGCAGTACTCCAAGCATCCATTTGTAGAGATCTTCAGATGAAATAGAACTTCAAGAACCTTCGAAGACACCAGGTTCAAGCCTGTGTATTAAGGCCAGTTTACTCCAAATCTTTATTTTTATTTTCTTCACTGTTTTCACAAACAAACCACTAAACTCAGATTCAAAGAAACACATAACAAAGCTTCCCTTTATTAAAGTTTTGCTCACACTTAAAACTTTAAATCACTTTGATACTTCCGATCGGCGAAACATAACAAAGGTTGGTTTATCTTCTAATAGCAATTACATAAATGTGAACTATAGTCGACTATAGGGTGATACCATTTGTCAATTATAATTATACGCTATCTCAACGTTTTAACACCGAATAATGATTTACCTGCTATTTACATTATTATAAACTACTCATCTATTGAACTGTAATAACAACATGGTATGTTGAGCAAACCCAGTAAAGAGATTTCATAAAGGGAAAATTAATTTGTGTTATTTAGTGTTCACTAGTTGCGTTGATACCCGTTCGTAAGATATTTTCTTTTCATTTATTTTCGCAGTTTCCTCATCATCAAAACTGCGTGGCGCCCATTTTAAATTTCTTTTTTTTCTTTCTTTAATTATTATTGAAAAGCAAATACAGTCATTTTAGAAAATTGCCTTCGAACCCATAGTGCTCACCAGATGAAAAGCTGCCGTTTGCATTCCTTATTATTTTAGGCAAAATAAGGTTACATAATTTTGGCGCCCAACGTGGGGCCGAAATAGCAAATAATTTATCTAACAGTCAATATCATTTTTAGATCTAAGTATAATTGCATAACTATTTTTTTTTTTGTCTATTTCGAATGATGGTAATATTCATATTGTGAGCAGTGTATTTGGATAAAACTGGTCTTGAGTTTGGTCACTTTTTAAATAGACGTTTTGTCGGATCCACCGAACAACCGGCCGTACAACAGGTTTTTATCCGTTATCGTACTTTCTTGGTATATACAGTATAATTGAAATCGATATATTTTTTTTGAACGCTTTGTATTTTGGCCACAAAGTGTTAAATACTTTTAGTTTGGTTATTTCGAGAATGTGTTGTTGCAGTTGAACTGAAAGGAGCGAGATTCGCTGTTGCCACTTTTAGTTGTTTTAAATCAAGATCCTCCGAAATATAACTAGCGCTTTAAACAAGTAATTGATTGAATTTTTTTATCGTTAGACTTAACTGTTTGTGTTAAGGAAATCAATAGCAATATTTTTTTTATGGTTGAGTATAAACTTTGTTGTGATACTAAAGATATATTTTCAAAACTTTAAATTAGAAACCTAAAATCAAACATTAAATCTATTTTACCTTGTTCTTATTGATAAATTGCTTCATAGTTTTGCTTCCTTTATTAGGAGACAATGGATTCTCATTTTAGACCCAACTTGTTGCTTAGAGAAGAATTGGATTATGAGCTAAAAATACGCGGAGTTTTTACAGAAAGCCCCGTATACAAAAACGGAAAATTCTTCTTAGAGCGTTAAATAAAGAAAGAGAAAGTAAGTTTGATGTTTTGAAATTGACAAACTCGGATTTTGATTTTCAAAAGGAAAAAGATGAAATAGAATCCACATTAGATTCAATTAAAGTTCTTATTAGTGATTTTGAGGGACCATCATCAGACTCGGTTTATCTTAGAGCTAGGACCAGACTTCTACACTTAACAAATCGTATTTTGCGGGTAGCTTTCGATGGGAATGAGGATAATTTTAGTGAGAAACAACGTCAAAAAAATGAGTGGTATGCATCGGCAATGCTATTAGATGCTGAGTTACACGAAAAGGTGAAGGAACCTAATCAATTTAGTTCTACTCCTGTTAGCCATCATGAAGGACAAATGGAAAGTTCTCAACTGTCCCAAACAGCTCACGAAAATACGCCTCTTAGCAATCAGTATTTCAAGCCCACTCCTGTACATAAATTAGGTATTTCATTTGGAGGCGATCCAAAACAAGTTATGTCTTTTATTGAACGCGTAGAGGAAACGGCTCGAGCTAGACATATTCCTAAAGCTGAGTTATTTGAGTCGGCTAGCGATTTGTTTTCTGAGAAAGCCATCTTTTGGTTGAGGTTAGTTAAGCCCGCTCTTCGTGATTGGGATTCTTTGGTAGAAAAGTTAAAAGCAGATTTTTTAAATTCCGACGTTGATGATGAAACATGGCGAGAAATCCGTATGAGGAAACAAGGTAGGAACGAACCAGTCGTGCTTTTCATAGCAACCGTGGAAGGTTTGTTTGGTCGTTTGTCATATAGTCCGGCTCCTGTTACCAAGGTCAAGTACATCAAAAGAGGTCTTCAAAAGGAATATCAACAACGTCTAGCTTTGCAAGATATAAGTTCTGTTGATGAGTTGGGTAGGTTGTGTAAACGTTTAGAGGAAGCAGATGTTTTAGGCCTTTGTTCAAGTTCACGTTCGCATCAAGTTTGTGAGGTGAATCTTGATGAACCCTCTTCGTCCAGAAGAAGTCCAAATGTTCGTGGTGGGGAACAGTCCAATCAAAGAAATCAGAAATATCTTTGGAATGGCAAGAAGAATAGGAGACTACCGAGGGAGAACAATCCTGAGGAAGGCGAAAAGGACAAGGCGGGCACTAAATACGTTTGTTGGAAGTGTAGCGGTCCAAACCACTTATTCAAAGACTGTAAATCGAACATTAAAAAGAGATTTTGCTTTAAATGTGGGACGCCAGATGTTACTTCTAAAACTTGTTCACATTGTTCGGGAAACGCGTAAGAGAGGAATGCGTGGTTGGTTCGCATAATCCTCTATATCAAGAAACCAACTCTCCATGTGCGAGTCATCTTTCCCACACTAACACAAGTCTTCAATTTAATGGCTCATCTAATAATAATGTGCTTCCGGTTTTTCTGAGCAAGAGTAATGACAACCGACCTTATATAAATGTAAAGCTTTTTGATCAAACTATTACTGCCCTGTTAGATAGCGGTGCTAATGTATCCATAGTAGGTGGATCCGGAGTGAGTTTAATTCGACGTTTAAAACTTAAAATTAACCCGATCACTAGCGACAGTGTTGTTACCGCTTGCGGAACCTCTCAAAAAGTTAAGGGTTCTGTTGAATTACCGATAGTTATTAAGAATTCAGTACGGATTTTAGTTGCATTGCTGGTTCCCTCTATTGTACATTCATTCATATTTGGTAGTGATTTCTGCAGAAGATTTCAAGTAGATATAGACTTTGCAAACAATAGATGGCTCATTCAAAGTAAAACTTCTGGCTTAATCACGGAGGCAAAACCTAATTCAGATAATCGAAATGTAATCTCCAATGTATGCACTCTCGAACCTCTATCCGATAGTCAATCAGAGCAAGTCAAATTAATTATAGATTCTTTTAATAAGTTGAATAGTGAAGAAAGATTGGGGCTCACTAATAAAATTTCAATGAGTATTGACACCGGCGAGGCCAAGCCGTTCAAACTAAGGCAATATTTAATGAGTCCATATATGTTAAAACTTCTCAATCAAGAGTTAGATGATATGCTAAAACTGGGTGTCGTAGAACCATCGCAGAGTCCCTGGAACAGTCCAGTGTTACTTGTTAAAAAGGCTAACGGAGAATATAGGTTTTGTTTCGATGGTCGAAAATTAAATGAAGTAACTCGCCATGACAGTTATCCACTGCCGCGTGTAGACAGAATATTAAGCTCTCTGAGGGGAGCCAACTATATTTCTAGTATCGACCTACGTAAGGCTTTCTGGCAGATTCCTTTAGACCCAGCCTCGCGAGACAAACAGCATTTACAGTTCCATCTCGTGGCCTTTTTCATTTCAAGGTTGTTCCTTTTGGTCTTTGTAACAGTGCTCAAACACAACAGCGATTAGTAGATAGTTTATTTGGCCCAAAGTACGAACCAAATATTTTTACTTACCTAGACGATATTATCATAACTTCGAAAACATTTGAGGATCATATTCGGTTGTTGGGTGAAGTTAGGGATATTCTATTTGAGGCTAATTTGACTATTAACTTAAGTAATGTGTTTTTTTTAAAACACAGTTGAAGTATTTGGGTTATATTGTCGAAGGTGGTCAGGGTATTCGTACCGACCCTGATAAGGTCTCCACAATGGTTAATTACCCCAGACCTACTACCACTACCGAAATTAAAAGATTTATAGGCTTGTGTAGTTGGTATCGTAGATTTATTGGTAATTTCTCTTCTTTGGTCTCTCCTATTAACGATCTCCTCAAGGGAAAGAAAAAGAAGTCTTCTATAGAATGGACCCCTGAGGCCCAAAGTTCCTTTGAAAATATTAAAAATGCCCTAATTGCAGCTCCGGTTCTGTGTTCGCCGGATTTTTCAAGACCGTTCACAATACAATGCGATGCTAGTGATACGGGTTGGGTGTGCTGTCGCAGGATCTCGATGGAGGAGAGCGTGTAATAGCATACTGCTCTCGGACGCTCTCTAGAGCCGAGCGTAATTACACTGTAACAGAACGCGAACTCTTGGCGTTGATATTTTGTTTGGAAAAATTCCGGATGTACGTAGAAGGTACGAGGTTTAAAGTAATAACAGACCATCACAGTCTGTTGTGGTTAAATAATTTAAAAGACCCTTGCGGACGTTTAGCCAGGTGGTCAGTAAAACTACGGCAATATAGCTTCGACTTAATTCACCGGAAAGGAATCTCACACAAGGTTCCTGATGCTCTCTCCCGAATATCTTCTGAGCCTCCTATTGATATGGAAGTATGCGTCATGGATGTTGCTTCTGGTGAATTAGACCCTTGGTATGAAGAACTTAGAAGTAAAATCCTTAAAAACCCAGAATCGTATCCTCAATGGAAAGTCGAACAGAATGTTATATTTAAGTATATCCCAAATAATCTCCCACTGTCGAGTAACCTTTTTGACTGGAAGACGGTCGTACCAAAAAACTGTCGTTTACAGGTGATGAAGGATGTCATGACCCTCCTTCTTGTTCACATTTTGGAATTTTCAAAACCTTGTCCCGCGTCCAAGATTCTTATTATTGGCCTAAAATGCGAGTAGATATTCGAAGATATTGTAGAGCTTGTAAAGTTTGTCAAGCTCAAAAATTGTCTAACTCAGGTCCTCTAGGTAAAATGGGTGCTCAGAAATCAGTGCAGTTCCCTTTTCAGGTTATAGCCGTTGATTTAATGGGACCATTTCCCAGGTCTAAGAAAGGAAATTGCTATTTGTTAGTCGTTACTTGTTGGTTTTCAAAGTATTCTTTACTTTTTCCTATACGTCAAGCAGTTGCTAAAAATATAGTTAAACTGTTGGAAAACAATGTATTTTTGGTTTTTGGAGTACCCCAAATCATAATTTGTGATAATGGCACTCAATTTGCTGGAAGAGTTTTCAAACATCTCGCTGAAACTTATCATGTAAAATCTGGTTTACTCCTAGGTATTCGGCCCAATGTAATTTCGTAGAAAGAACTAACAAAACCGTTGGAACTGCCATCCGATGTTACATCAAGAATCATCAAGAATGGGATGCAGAACTAACAAAAATTCAGTTTGCTATGAACGCAGCAAAACACGAGGTGCATGACTTGGCTCCTGCATTCATAGTTTTTGGTCGAAATATTCCGCTATCAGGAAACTACTATAGCAAATATCGGAAACTAAAGACATAGTCCTCAACCCATCAGATAGGAACGCATATATCGATGATATCTCCGGGTTGGCTGACATCTTCAAAGAGGTAGAGAAATGCCTTAGTGTCGCGCACAGTCGATATAAACGATCATATGATCTACGCAGACGAGAGATATCTTTTGCGAGTTGGTGATAGAGTATGGAGGAAAAATAAAGTCCTTTCAGATGGCTACCTCTAAGTTTTCAGCTAAACTCGCACCTAAGTACATTCTTTGCAAAATTAAGGCAAAGAAGTCCCGACTTGTCTACATTTTGGAGAAAGCAGATGGAAGTTACGGAGGAGAATGGCATGTGAAAGATTTGAAACCTTATTTGGATCAAATTCTAATTTTCCGTTGGGTAATATTTTTTTTGGTATTTGGTTAGTCGGTACTAACTGTTCTCTGGTATTAGGTGTTTTTTTTTATGTCACGTTAAACGTTTAAAGGTATGTCCGGACAATTTTTTTTTAAAGTTTTGCAAGACTATTTCAAATATGCAACTTTGAAATGTATATAGTACAGATGGGATCCCGTAATTATGTAAATTAGTTTAACTAGACCATGTTGTAAATATGCTTTTTACTTATAAGTTTTTTTCTTGACTGAATTGTCGTCATGGCAAATTCTCAGTCTTAAGTTTGCTCTTTTCCTTGTTTAGAGACCTCCCCGTTTTTGTCTTTATTCCTGATTTGTCAGTTCAATATTATGTCTTTACCGATTGAGTCGCCCCAAGGCCGTGTAGTACGCGAAGGTACTGGACTAAACAAAATCCCGAGAGCAAACTAATGTTAGTAGAATACTGTTGAGTTCTTTAATTTTCTTCTTTCTTTGTTAATTAACCTAGATAAATTTTTTTTTGGTACATAATCAAAAAAAAATATATAATGATATATTTTTTTTTGTTTTTTTTTTGGAGGAGGATTGTGTGGCAGGAACTTTTTTTTGGCTTGAATAAAAACAAAAAAAAAAATTTGCAGATGTATAATAGGGTATTAACACAAACAAGTAGGACCTATCGACGATATAATAAGTATAATAAAATATATATATATGTCTGTTCATTATGTTTTAAGCGATACATTATAATGGTAGTACATCTAAGCCTTCACAATGTTGCCAAATCTCAGAACGCTATTTCAGTGTGTTTCAAAGCCGCTTCTTTGAAACCCGGTATTTCATGCCCAATCAGAAAGCAGGGTTTTTGTCCTGTATGGGAAGATGAGGTCGCCATTTTCTTGAGTGAGCATTCCATTGCTCTCTGCTTTACCAGAACGTGTTATTTTGTTAGTTTTCGGATATTTTATCCAATTACCCTTCAAGGGGATTTAAAATTAAAATTAACAATCACCTGGTACTGCGAGACGCCCTGAAGAATAGGCTTATCGCTCTGTTAGCCCTGGAAACCCAGTTTCTTCAGCAGGAATCGGTTGGCTTCGGCCACGTTTTAGTTTTTTGTGCAGATCTGTTATGGTGAGTTTTCTATAGCAGTATATTAATTTTCTGAGTGGCACTGTGTAACTTACTTTGGTCTTTTGAAGATCTGAGGGAGTCGACTCCTACCCTGTTGTGTAACAGCCAGTTATACCCCCTGGAATGGTCGTACAAATCCAGTAGAGGTTGACCCGACCTGCACCATATTACGCCAAAAGTCTGACATCTTTGCGACCTTGCAATCATTTTCGCCAGCAGTACTCCAAGCATCCATTTGTAGAGATCTTCAGATGAAATAGAACTTCAAGAACCTTCGAAGACACCAGGTTCAAGCCTGTGTATTAAGGCCAGTTTACTCCAAATCTTTATTTTTATTTTCTTCACTGTTTTCACAAACAAACCACTAAACTCAGATTTAAAGAAACACATAACAAAGCTTCCCTTTATTAAAGTTTTGCTCACACTTAAAACTTTAAATCACTTTGATACTTCCGATCGGCGAAACATAACAAAGGTTGGTTTATCTTCTAATAGCAATTACATAAATGTGAACTATAGTCGACTATAGGGTGATACCATTTGTCAATTATAATTATACGCTATCTCAACGTTTAACACCGAATAATGATTTACCTGCTATTTACATTATTATAAACTACTCATCTATTGAACTGTAATAACAACATGGTATGTTGAGCAAACCCAGTAAAGAGATTTCATAAAGGGAAAATTAATTTGTGTCTATTTAGTGTTCACTAGTTGCGTTGATACCCGTTCGTAAGATATTTTCTTTTCATTTATTTTCGCAGTTTCCTCATCATCAAACTGCGTGGCGCCCATTTTAAATTTCTTTTTTTTCTTTCTTTAATTATTATTGAAAAGCAAATACAGTCATTTTAGAAAATTGCCTTCGAACCCATAGTGCTCACCAGATGAAAAGCTGCCGTTTGCATTCCTTATTATTTTAGGCAAAATAAGGTTACAAACTAATCAGCCAAAGTTGCCATATCGTTGGAAAGCCCATTTCATTGGCTATCCATCGACATATAAAATTTCACACCTTGTCAGTCAAATAAGCCAGGTAGAGAGCTTAAAACAAAACAGTGCAAAACATTTTGACAGAAAATTTAAGTCAAGTTTGAAGCCCTCTACCGGTCAAACTACTGAACTAATCAGCCAAAGTTGTCATATCGTTGGCAAGCCCATTTCATTGGCTATCCATCGACATATAAAAGTTCACACCTTGTCAGTCAAATAAGGCAGGTAGAGAGGTCTAAACAAAACAGTGCAAAAAAAATTTGACAGAAAATTTAAGTCAAGTTTGAAGCCCTCTAGCGGTCAAACTACTGAACTAATCAGCCAAAGTTGCCATATCGTTGGAAAGCCCATTTCATTGGCTATCCATCGACATATAAAAGTTCACACCTTGTCAGTCAAATAAGGCAGGTAGAGAGGTTTAAACAAAACAGTGCAAAAAAAATTTGACAGAAAATTTAAGTCAAGTTTGAAGCCCTCTACCGGTCAAACTACTGAACTAATCAGCCAAAGTTGCCATATCGTTGGAAAGCCCATTTCATTGGCTATCCATCGACATATAAAAGTTCACACCTTGTCAGTCAAATAAGGCAGGTAGAGAGGTTTAAACAAAACAGTGCAAAAAAAATTGACAGAAAATTTAAGTCAAGTTTGAAGCCCTCTAGTGGTCAAACTACAGAACCAATCAGCCAATGTTGCCATATCGTTGGAAAGCCCATTTTATTGGCTATCCATCGACATATAAAGTTCACACCTTGTCAGTCATATAAGCCAGGTAGAAAGGTTTAAACGAAACAGTGCAAAAAAATTTGACAGAAAATTTAAGTCAAGTTTGAAGCCCTCTAGCGGTCAAACTACTGAGCCAATCAGCCAATGTTGCCATATCGTGGAAAGCCCATTTCATTGGCTATCCATCGACATATAAAAGTTCACACCTTGTCAGTCAAATAAGCCAGGAAGAGAGCTTTAAACAAAACAGTGCAAAAAAATTTGACAGAAAATTTAAGTCAAGTTTGAAGCCCTCTACCGGTCAAACTACTGAACTAATCAGCCAAAGTTGCCATATCGTTGGAAAGCCCATTTCATTGGCTATCCATCGACATATAAAAGTTCACACCTTGTCAGTCAAATAAGGCAGGTAGAGAGGTTTAAACAAAACAGTGCAAAAAAAATTTGACAGAAAATTTAAGTCAAGTTTGAAGCCCTCTACCGGTCAAACTACTGAACTAATCAGCCAAAGTTGCCATATCGTTGGAAAGCCCATTTCATTGGCTATCCATCGACATATAAAATTTCACACCTTGTCAGTCAAATAAGCCAGGTAGAGAGCTTAAAACAAAACATTGCAAAACATTTTGACAGAAAATTTAAGTCAAGTTTGAAGCCCTCTACCGGTCAAACTACTGAACTAATCAGCCAAGTTGCCATATCGTTGGCAAGCCCATTCATTGGCTATCCATCGACATATAAAAGTTCACACCTTGTCAGTCAAATAAGGCAGGTAGAGAGGTTTAAACAAAACAGTGCAAAAAAAATTTGACAGAAAATTTAAGTCAAGTTTGAAGCCCTCTAGCGGTCAAACTACTGAACTAATCAGCCAAAGTTGCCATATCGTTGGAAAGCCCATTTCATTGGCTATCCATCGACATATAAAAGTTCACACCTTGTCAGTCAACTAAGGCAGGTAGAGAGGTTTAAACAAAACAGTGCAAAAAAATTTGACAGAAAATTTAAGTCAAGTTTGAAGCCCCCTACCGATCAAACTACTGAGCCAATCAGCCAATGTTGCTATATGGTTGGAAAGCCCATTTCATTGGCTATCCATCGACATATAAAAGTTCACACCTTGTCAGTCAAATAAGGGAGGTAGAGAGGATTAAACAAAACAGTGCAAAAAAATTTGACAGAAAATTAAAGTCAAGTTTGAAGCCCTCTACCGGTCAAACTACTGAGCCAATCAGCCAATGTTGCCACATGGTTGGAAAGCACATTTCATTGGCTATCCATCGACATATAAAAGTTCACACCTTGTCAGTCAAATAAGCCAGGTAGAGAGCTTAAAACAAAACAGTGCAAAACATTTTGACAGAAAATTTAAGTCAAGTTTGAAGCCCTCTAGCGGTCAAACTACTGAACTAATCAGCCAAAGTTGCAATATCGTTGGAAAGCCCATTTCATTGGCTATCCATCGACATATAAAAGTTCACACCTTGTCAGTCAAATAAGGCAGGTAGAGAGGTTTAAACAAAACAGTGCAAAAAAAATTTGACAGAAAATTTAAGTCAAGTTTGAAGCCCTCTACCGGTCAAACTACTGAACTAATCAGCCAAAGTTGCCATATCGTTGGAAAGCCCATTTCATTGGCTATCCATCGACATATAAAATTTCACACCTTGTCAGTCAAATAAGCCAGGTAGAGAGCTTAAAACAAAACAGTGCAAAACATTTTGACAGAAAATTTAAGTCAAGTTTGAAGCCCTCTACCGGTCAAACTACTGAACTAATCAGCCAAAGTTGTCATATCGTTGGCAAGCCCATTTCATTGGCTATCCATCGACATATAAAAGTTCACACCTTGTCAGTCAAATAAGGCAGGTAGAGAGGTCTAAACAAAACAGTGCAAAAAAAATTTGACAGAAAATTTAAGTCAAGTTTGAAGCCCTCTAGCGGTCAAACTACTGAACTAATCAGCCAAAGTTGCCATATCGTTGGAAAGCCCATTTCATTGGCTATCCATCGACATATAAAAGTTCACACCTTGTCAGTCAAATAAGGCAGGTAGAGAGGTTTAAACAAAACAGTGCAAAAAAAATATGACAGAAAATTTAAGTCAAGTTTGAAGCCCTCTACCGGTCAAACTACTGAACTAATCAGCCAAAGTTGCCATATCGTTGGAAAGCCCATTTCATTGGCTATCCATCGACATATAAAAGTTCACACCTTGTCAGTCAAATAAGGCAGGTAGAGAGGTTTAAACAAAACAGTGCAAAAAAAATTGACAGAAAATTTAAGTCAAGTTTGAAGCCCTCTAGTGGTCAAACTACAGAACCAATCAGCCAATGTTGCCATATCGTTGGAAAGCCCATTTTATTGGCTATCCATCGACATATAAAGTTCACACCTTGTCAGTCATATAAGCCAGGTAGAAAGGTTTAAACGAAACAGTGCAAAAAAATTTGACAGAAAATTTAAGTCAAGTTTGAAGCCCTCTAGCGGTCAAACTACTGAGCCAATCAGCCAATGTTGCCATATCGTTGGAAAGCCCATTTCATTGGCTATCCATCGACATATAAAAGTTCACACCTTGTCAGTCAAATAAGCCAGGAAGAGAGCTTTAAACAAAACAGTGCAAAAAAATTTGACAGAAAATTTAAGTCAAGTTTGAAGCCCTCTACCGGTCAAACTACTGAACTAATCAGCCAAAGTTGCCATATCGTTGGAAAGCCCATTTCATTGGCTATCCATCGACATATAAAAGTTCACACCTTGTCAGTCAAATAAGGCAGGTAGAGAGGTTTAAACAAAACAGTGCAAAAAAAATTTGACAGAAAATTTAAGTCAAGTTTGAAGCCCTCTACCGGTCAAACTACTGAACTAATCAGCCAAAGTTGCCATATCGTTGGAAAGCCCATTTCATTGGCTATCCATCGACATATAAAATTTCACACCTTGTCAGTCAAATAAGCCAGGTAGAGAGCTTAAAACAAAACATTGCAAAACATTTTGACAGAAAATTTAAGTCAAGTTTGAAGCCCTCTACCGGTCAAACTACTGAACTAATCAGCCAAAGTTGCCATATCGTTGGCAAGCCCATTTCATTGGCTATCCATCGACATATAAAAGTTCACACCTTGTCAGTCAAATAAGGCAGGTAGAGAGGTTTAAACAAAACAGTGCAAAAAAAATTTGACAGAAAATTTAAGTCAAGTTTGAAGCCCTCTAGCGGTCAAACTACTGAACTAATCAGCCAAAGTTGCCATATCGTTGGAAAGCCCATTTCATTGGCTATCCATCGACATATAAAAGTTCACACCTTGTCAGTCAAATAAGGCAGGTAGAGAGGTTTAAACAAAACAGTGCAAAAAAATTTGACAGAAAATTTAAGTCAAGTTTGAAGCCCCCTACCGATCAAACTACTGAGCCAATCAGCCAATGTTGCTATATGGTTGGAAAGCCCATTTCATTGGCTATCCATCGACATATAAAAGTTCACACCTTGTCAGTCAAATAAGGGAGGTAGAGAGGATTAAACAAAACAGTGCAAAAAAATTTGACAGAAAATTTAAGTCAAGTTTGAAGCCCTCTACCGGTCAAACTACTGAGCCAATCAGCCAATGTTGCCACATGGTTGGAAAGCCCATTTCATTGGCTATCCATCGACATATAAAAGTTCACACCTTGTCAGTCAAATAAGCCAGGTAGAGAGCTTAAAACAAAACAGTGTAAAACATTTTGACAGAAAATTTAAGTCAAGTTTGAAGCCCTCTAGCGGTCAAACTACTGAACTAATCGGCCAAAGTTGCAATATCGTTGGAAAGCCCATTTCATTGGCTATCCATCGACATATAAAAGTTCACACCTTGTCAGTCAAATAAGGCAGGTAGAGAGGTTTAAACAAAACAGTGCAAAAAAAATTTGACAGAAAATTTAAGTCAAGTTTGAAGCCCTCTACCGGTCAAACTACTGAACTAATCAGCCAAAGTTGCCATATCGTTGGAAAGCCCATTTCATTGGCTATCCATCGACATATAAAATTTCACACCTTGTCAGTCAAATAAGCTAGGTAGAGAGCTTAAAACAAAACAGTGCAAAACATTTGACAGAAAATTTAAGTCAAGTTTGAAGCCCTCTACCGGTCAAACTACTGAACTAATCAGCCAATGTTGCCATATCGTTGGAAAGCCCATTTCATTGGCTATCCATCGACATATAAAAGTTCACACCTTGTCAGTCAAATAAGGCAGGTAGAGAGGTTTAAACAAAACAGTGCAAAAAAAATTGACAGAAAATTTAAGTCAAGTTTGAAGCCCTCTAGTGGTCAAACTACAGAACCAATCAGCCAATGTTGCCATATCGTTGGAAAGCCCATTTTATTGGCTATCCATCGACATATAAAGTTCACACCTTGTCAGTCATATAAGCCAGGTAGAAAGGTTTAAACAAAACAGTGCAAAAAAATTTGACAGAAAATTTAAGTCAAGTGTGAAGCCCTCTAGCGGTCAAACTACTGAGCCAATCAGCCAATGTTGCCATATCGTTGGAAAGCCCATTTCATTGGCTATCCATCGACATATAAAAGTTCACACCTTGTCAGTCAAATAAGCCAGGAAGAGAGCTTTAAACAAAACAGTGCAAAAAAATTTGACAGAAAATTTAAGTCAAGTTTGAAGCCCTCTACCGGTCAAACTACTGAACTAATCAGCCAAAGTTGCCATATCGTTGGAAAGCCCATTTCATTGGCTATCCATCGACATATAAAAGTTCACACCTTGTCAGTCAATAAGGCAGGTAGAGAGGTTTAAACAAAACAGTGCAAAAAAAATTTTACAGAAAATTTAAGTCAAGTTTGAAGCCCTCTACCGGTCAAACTACTGAACTAATCAGCCAAAGTTGCCATATCGTTGGAAAGCCCATTTCATTGGCTATCCATCGACATATAAAATTTCACACCTTGTCAGTCAAATAAGCCAGGTAGAGAGCTTAAAACAAAACATTGCAAAACATTTTGACAGAAAATTTAAGTCAAGTTTGAAGCCCTCTACCGGTCAAACTACTGAACTAATCAGCCAAAGTTGCCATATCGTTGGCAAGCCCATTTCATTGGCTATCCATCGACATATAAAAGTTCACACCTTGTCAGTCAAATAAGGCAGGTAGAGAGGTTTAAACAAAACAGTGCAAAAAAAATTTGACAGAAAATTTAAGTCAAGTTTGAAGCCCTCTAGCGGTCAAACTACTGAACTAATCAGCCAAAGTTGCCATATCGTTGGAAAGCCCATTTCATTGGCTATCCATCGACATATAAAAGTTCACACCTTGTCAGTCAAATAAGGCAGGTAGAGAGGTTTAAACAAAACAGTGCAAAAAAATTTGACAGAAAATTTAAGTCAAGTTTGAAGCCCCCTACCGATCAAACTACTGAGCCAATCAGCCAATGTTGCTATATGGTTGGAAAGCCCATTTCATTGGCTATCCATCGACATATAAAGTTCACACCTTGTCAGTCAAATAAGAGAGGTAGAGAGGATTAAACAAAACAGTGCAAAAAAATTTGACAGAAAATTTAAGTCAAGTTTGAAGCCCTCTACCGGTCAAACTACTGAGCCAATCAGCCAATGTTGCCACATGGTTGGAAAGCCCATTTCATTGGCTATCCATCGACATATAAAAGTTCACACCTTGTCAGTCAAATAAGCCAGGTAGAGAGCTTAAAACAAAACAGTGCAAAACATTTTGACAGAAAATTTAAGTCAAGTTTGAAGCCCTCTAGCGGTCAAACTACTGAACTAATCAGCCAAAGTTGCCATATCGTTGGAAAGCCCATTTCATTGGCTATCCATCGACATATAAAAGTTCACACCTTGTCAGTCAAATAAGGCAGGTAGAGAGGTTTAAACAAAACAGTGCAAAAAAAATTTGACAGAAAATTTAAGTCAAGTTTGAAGCCCTCTACCGGTCAAACTCCTGAACTAATCAGCCAAAGTTGCCATATCGTTGGAAAGCCCATTTCATTGGCTATCCATCGACATATAAAATTTCACACCTTGTCAGTCAAATAAGCCAGGTAGAGAGCTTAAAACAAACAGTGCAAAACATTTTGACAGAAAATTTAAGTCAAGTTTGAAGCCCTCTACCGGTCAAACTACTGAACTAATCAGCCAAAGTTGTCATATCGTTGGCAAGCCCATTTCATTGGCTATCCATCGACATATAAAAGTTCACACCTTGTCAGTCAAATAAGGCAGGTAGAGAGGTCTAAACAAAACAGTGCAAAAAAAATTTGACAGAAAATTTAAGTCAAGTTTGAAGCCCTCTACCGGTCAAACTACTGAACTAATCAGCCAAAGTTGCCATATCGTTGGAAAGCCCATTTCATTGGCTATCCATCGACATATAAAATTTCACACCTTGTCAGTCAAATAAGCCAGGTAGAGAGCTTAAAACAAAACAGTGCAAAACATTTTGACAGAAAATTTAAATCAAGTTTGAAGCCCTCTACCGGTCAAACTACTGAACTAATCAGCCAAAGTTGTCATATCGTTGGCAAGCCCATTTCATTGGCTATCCATCGACATATAAAAGTTCACACCTTGTCAGTCAAATAAGGCAGGTAGAGAGGTCTAAACAAAACAGTGCAAAAAAAATTTGACAGAAAATTTAAGTCAAGTTTGAAGCCCTCTAGCGGTCAAACTACTGAACTAATCAGCCAAAGTTGCCATATCGTTGGAAAGCCCATTTCATTGGCTATCCATCGACATATAAAAGTTCACACCTTGTCAGTCAAATAAGGCAGGTAGAGAGGTTTAAACAAAACAGTGCAAAAAAAAATATGACAGAAAATTTAAGTCAAGTTTGAAGCCCTCTACCGGTCAAACTACTGAACTAATCAGCCAAAGTTGCCATATCGTTCGAAAGCCCATTTCATTGGCTATCCATCGACATATAAAAGTTCACACCTTGTCAGTCAAATAAGGCAGGTAGAGAGGTTTAAACAAAACAGTGCAAAAAAAATTGACAGAAAATTTAAGTCAAGTTTGAAACCCTCTAGTGGTCAAACTACAGAACCAATCAGCCATGTTGCCATATCGTTGGAAAGCCCATTTTATTGGCTATCCATCGACATATAAAGTTCACACCTTGTCAGTCATATAAGCCAGGTAGAAAGGTTTAAACGAAACAGTGCAAAAAAATTTGACAGAAAATTTAAGTCAAGTTTGAAGCCCTCTAGCGGTCAAACTACTGAGCCAATCAGCCAATGTTGCCATATCGTTGGAAAGCCCATTTCATTGGCTATCCATCGACATATAAAAGTTCACACCTTGTCAGTCAAATAAGCCAGGAAGAGAGCTTTAAACAAAACAGTGCAAAAAAATTTGACAGAAAATTTAAGTCAAGTTTGAAGCCCTCTACCGGTCAAACTACTGAACTAATCAGCCAAAGTTGCCATATCGTTGGAAAGCCCATTTCATTGGCTATCCATCGACATATAAAAGTTCACACCTTGTCAGTCAAATAAGGCAGGTAGAGAGGTTTAAACAAAACAGTGCAAAAAAAATTTGACAGAAAATTTAAGTCAAGTTTGAAGCCCTCTACCGGTCAAACTACTGAACTAATCAGCCAAAGTTGCCATATCGTTGGAAAGCCCATTTCATTGGCTATCCATCGACATATAAAAGTTCACACCTTGTCAGTCAAATAAGGCAGGTAGAGAGGTTTAAACAAAACAGTGCAAAAAAATTTGACAGAAAATTTAAGTCAAGTTTGAAGCCCCCTACCGATCAAACTACTGAGCCAATCAGCCAATGTTGCTATATGGTTGGAAAGCCCATTTCATTGGCTATCCATCGACATATAAAAGTTCACACCTTGTCAGTCAAATAAGGGAGGTATAGAGGATTAAACAAAACAGTGCAAAAAAATTTGACAGAAAATTTAAGTCAAGTTTGAAGCCCTCTACCGGTCAAACTACTGAGCCAATCAGCCAATGTTGCCACATGGTTGGAAAGCCCATTTCATTGGCTATCCATCGACATATAAAAGTTCACACCTTGTCAGTCAAATAAGCCAGGTAGAGAGCTTAAAACAAAACAGTGCAAAACATTTTGACAGAAAATTTAAGTCAAGTTTGAAGCCCTCTAGCGGTCAAACTACTGAACTAATCAGCCAAAGTTGCAATATCGTTGGAAAGCCCATTTCATTGGCTATCCATCGACATATAAAAGTTCACACCTTGTCAGTCAAATAAGGCAGGTAGAGAGGTTTAAACAAAACAGTGCAAAAAAAATTTGACAGAAAATTTAAGTCAAGTTTGAAGCCCTCTACCGGTCAAACTACTGAACTAATCAGCCAAGTTGCCATATCGTTGGAAAGCCCATTTCATTGGCTATCCATCGACATATAAAATTTCACACCTTGTCAGTCAAATAAGCCAGGTAGA
Source organism: Ips typographus (assembly GCF_016097725.1). Taxonomy (NCBI): domain Eukaryota; kingdom Metazoa; phylum Arthropoda; class Insecta; order Coleoptera; family Curculionidae; genus Ips; species Ips typographus. Next base: position 26,559 of record NW_028098563.1, read on the forward strand.
GAGCTTAAAACAAAACAGTGCTAAACATTTTGACAGAAAATTTAAGTCAAGTTTGAAGCCCTCTACCGGTCAAACTACTGAACTAATCAGCCAAAGTTGTCATATCGTTGGAAAGCCCATTTCATTGGCCATCCATCGACATATAAAAGTTCACACCTTGTCAGTCAAATAAGGCAGGTAGAGAGGTTTAAACAAAACAGTGCAAAAAAAATTTGACAGAAAATTTAAGTCAAGTTTGAAGCCCTCTACCGGTCAAACTACTGAACTAATCAGCCAAAGTTGCCATATCGTTGGAAAGCCCATTTCATTGGCTATCCATCGACATATAAAAGTTCACACCTTGTCAGTCAAATAAGAGAGGTAGAGAGGATTAAACAAAACAGTGCAAAAAAATTTGACAGAAAATTTAAGTCAAGTTTGAAGCCCTCTACCGGTCAAACTACTGAGCCAATCAGCCAATGTTGCCACATGGTTGGAAAGCCCATTTCATTGGCTATCCATCGACATATAAAAGTTCACACCTTGTCAGTCAAATAAGCCAGGTAGAGAGCTTAAACAAAACAGTGCAAAACATTTTGACAGAAAATTTAAGTCAAGTTTGAAGCCCTCTAGCGGTCAAACTACTGAACTAATCAGCCAAAGTTGCCATATCGTTGGAAAGCCCATTTCATTGGCTATCCATCGACATATAAAGTTCACACCTTGTCAGTCAAATAAGGCAGGTAGAGAGGTTTAAACAAAACAGTGCAAAAAAAAATTGACAGAAAATTTAAGTCAAGTTTGAAGCCCTCTACCGGTCAAACTACTGAACTAATCAGCCAAAGTTGCCATATCGTTGGAAAGCCCATTTCATTGGCTATCCATTGACATATAAAATTTCACACCTTGTCAGTCAATAAGCCAGGTAGAGAGCTTAAAACAAAACAGTGCAAAACATTTTGACAGAAAATTTAAGTCAAGTTTGAAGCCCTCTACCGGTCAACCTACTGAACTAATCAGCCAATGTTGCCATATCGTTGGAAAGCCCATTTCATTGGCTATCCATCGACATATAAAAGTTCACACCTTGTCAGTCAAATAAGGCAGGTAGAGAGGTTTAAACAAAACAGTGCAAAAAAAAATTGACAGAAAATTTAAGTCAAGTTTGAAGCCCTCTAGTGGTCAAACTACAGAACCAATCAGCCAATGTTGCCATATCGTTGGAAAGCCCATTTTATTGGCTATCCATCGACATATAAAGTTCACACCTTGTCAGTCATATAAGCCAGGTAGAAAGGTTTAAACAAAACAGTGCAAAAAAATTTGACAGAAAATTTAAGTCAAGTTTGAAGCCCTCTAGCGGTCAAACTACTGAACTAATCAGCCAAAGCTGCCATATCGTTGGAAAGCCCATTTCATTGGCTATCCATCGACATATAAAAGTTCACACCTTGTCAGTCAAATAAGGCAGGTAGAGAGGTTTAAACAAAACAGTGCAAAAAAATTTGACAGAAAATTTAAGTCAAGTTTGAAGCCCCCTACCGATCAAACTACTGAGCCAATCAGCCAATGTTGCTATATGGTTGAAAGCCCATTTCATTGGCTATCCATCGACATATAAAAGTTCACACCTTGTCAGTCAAATAAGGCAGGTAGAGAGGTTTAAACAAAACAGTGCAAAAAAAATTTGACAGAAAATTTAAGTCAAGTTTGAAGCCCTCTACCGGTCAAACTACTGAACTAATCAGCCAAAGTTGCCATATCGTTGGAAAGCCCATTTCATTGGCTATCCATCGACATATAAAATTTCACACCTTGTCAGTCAAATAAGCCAGGTAGAGAGCTTAAAACAAAACATTGCAAAACATTTTGACAGAAAATTTAAGTCAAGTTTGAAGCCCTCTACCGGTCAAACTACTGAACTAATCAGCCAAAGTTGCCATATCGTTGGCAAGCCCATTTCATTGGCTATCCATCGACATATAAAGTTCACACCTTGTCAGTCAAATAAGGCAGGTAGAGAGGTTTAAGCAAAACAGTGCAAAAAAAATTTGACAGAAAATTTAAGTCAAGTTTGAAGCCCCTCTAGCGGTCAAACTACTGAACTAATCAGCCAAAGTTGCCATATCGTTGGAAAGCCCATTTCATTGGCTATCCATCGACATATAAAAGTTCACACCTTGTCAGTCAAATAAGGCAGGTAGAGAGGTTTAAACAAAACAGTGCAAAAAAAATTTGACAGAAAATTTAAGTCAAGTTTGAAGCCCCCTACCGATCAAACTACTGAGCCAATTCAGCCAATGTTGCTATATGGTTGGAAAGCCCATTTCATTGGCTATCCATCGACATATAAAAGTTCACACCTTGTCAGTCAAATAAGGGAGGTATAGAGGATTAAACAAAACAGTGCAAAAAAATTTGACAGAAAATTTAAGTCAAGTTTGAAGCCCTCTACCGGTCAAACTACTGAGCCAATCAGCCAATGTTGCCACATGGTTGGAAAGCCCATTTCATTGGCTATCCATCGACATATAAAAGTTCACACCTTGTCAGTCAAATAAGCCAGGTAGAGAGCTTAAAACAAAACAGTGGCAAAACATTTGACAGAAAATTTAAGTCAAGTTTGAAGCCCTCTAGCGGTCAAACTACTGAACTAATCAGCCAAAGTTGCAATATCGTTGGAAAGCCCATTTCATTGGCTATCCATCGACATATAAAAGTTCACACCTTGTCAGTCAAATAAGGCAGGTAGAGAGGTTTAAACAAAACAGTGCAAAAAAAATTTGACAGAAAATTTAAGTCAAGTTTGAAGCCCTCTACCGGTCAAACTACTGAACTAATCAGCCAAAGTTGCCATATCGTTGGAAAGCCCATTCATTGGCTATCCATCGACATATAAAAGTTCACACCTTGTCAGTCAAATAAGGCAGGTAGAGAGGTTTAAACAAAACAGTGCAAAAAAAATTGACAGAAAATTTAAGTCAAGTTTGAAGCCCTCTAGTGGTCAAACTACAGAACCAATCAGCCAATGTTGCCATATCTTTGGAAAGCCCATTTTATTGGCTATCCATCGACATATAAAGTTCACAACCTTGTCAGTCATATAAGCCAGGTAGAAAGGTTTAAACAAAACAGTGCAAAAAAATTTGACAGAAAATTTAAGTCAAGTTTGAAGCCCTCTAGCGGTCAAACTACTGAGCCAATCAGAAAATGTTGCCATATCGGTTGGAAAGCCCATTTCATTGGCTATCCATCGACATATAAAAGTTCACACCTTGTCAGTCAAATAAGGCCAGGAAGAGAGCTTTAAACAAAACAGTGCAAAAAAATTTGATAGAAAATTTAAGTCAAGTTTGAAGCCCTCTACTGGTCAAACTACTGAACTAATCAGCCAAAGCTGCGATATCGTTGGAAAGCCCATTTCATTGGCTATCCATCGACATAATAAAAGTTCACACCTTGTCAGTCAAATAAGGCCAGGTAGAAGGTTTAAACAAAACAGTGCAAAAAAATTTGACAGAAAATTTAAGTCAAGTTTGAAGCCCTCTAGCGGTCAAACTACTGAGCCAATCAGCCAATGTTGCCATATGGTTGGAAAGCCAATTTCATTGGCTATCCATCGACATATAAAAGATCACACCTTGTCAGTCAAATAAGGAGGTAAGCAGGTTTAAACAAAACAGTGCAAAAAAATTTGACAGAAAATTTAAGTCAAGTTTGAAGCCCTCTAGTGGTC
>NW_028098564.1:0-29760 GCF_016097725.1 Ips typographus
TTATACATTTTGATAAAACGCCATTAGAAAGAGGATAAAACACTACAAAATGAGCCAAACTGGACTCTCTAACTCTTCAGGTTAACGAGATATTGAATTTCAAAAAGAATAGAAAAGACCCCTAATACCCCCCCCATTCTTTCAATTTTTTTGAAAAATGAAAAATTTTAAAGTGTTTTTTTTTGTACTTATTTCACCTAATTTAAGGTCGTTTGGTGTAAATATGCTCTTTGCTGTGCATTGGAACCCTCCTGGAGCAAATAAAAAATTGCCAAAATTGCACTTTTTGCATAAATGAAATTTTTTCAATTTTTGAATGATTGTAACTTTTTTATTTGAACTCTATACATTTGATAAAACGCCATTAGAAAGAGGATAAAAAACACTACAAATGAGCCAAAACTGGACCATCTAGCTTTACAGGTTACCGAGATATTGAATTCAAAAAGCAGTAAAAAAAGACCCCTAATACCCCTCCATTCTTTCAATTTTTTTGAAAAATGAAAATTTTTAAAGTGCTTTTTTTTGTACTTATTTTACCTAACTTAAGGTCCGTTTGGTATAATATGCCCTTTGCTGTGCATTGGAACCCTCCTAGAGCAAAATAAAAATTGCCAAATTGCACTTTTTGCAAAAATTAAATTTTTTCAATTTTTGAATGATTGTAACTTTTTTATTTGAACTCTGATAGATTTCGCTAGAACGCCATTAGAAGAGGATAAAAACATCTACAAAATGAGCCAAAACTGGACTCTTCTAGCTTTCAGGTTCCCGAGATATTGAATTTAAAAAAGTAGTAAAAAGGACCCCTAATACCCCCCCCATTCTTTCAATTTTTTTGAAAAATGAAAAATTTTAAAGTGCTTTTTTTGTAATTTCACCTAATTTAAGGTCGTTTGGTGTAAATATGTTCTTTGTTGTGCATTGGAACCCTCCTGGAGCAAAATAAAAAATTGACAAAATTGCACTTTTTGTAGAAATGAAATTTTTTCAATTTTTGAATGATTGTAACTTTTTTATTTTAACTCTTATACATTTTGATAAAACGCCATTAGAAAGAGGATAATAAACACTACAAAATGAGCCAAAACTGGACTCTCTAGCTCTTCAGGTTACCGAGATATTGAATTTCAAAAAGAAGTAGAAAAAGACCCCTAATACCCCCCCATTCTTTCAATTTTTTGATAAATGAAAAATTTTTCAGTGTTTTTTTTGTACTTATTTCCCTAATTTAAGGTTGTTTGGTATAATATGCCCTTTGCTGTGCATTGGAACCCTCCTGGAGCAAAATAAAAAATTGCCAAAATTGCACTTTTTGCAAAAATGAAATTTTTTCAATTTTTGAATGATTGTAACTTTTTTATTTGAACTCTATACATTTTGATAAACGCCATTAGAAAGAGGATAAAAAACACTACAAAATGAGCCAAAACTGGACCATCTAGCTCTCAGGTTACCGAGATATTGAATTTCAAAAAGCAGTAAAAAAAGACCCCTAATACCCCTCCATTCTTTAAATTTTTTTGAAAAATGAAAATTTTTAAAGTGCTTTTTTTGTACTTATTTTACCTAACTTAAGGCCGTTTGGTATAAATATGCCCTTGCTGTGCATTGGAACCCTCCTGGAGCAAAATAAAAAATTGCCAAAATTGCACTTTTTGCAAAAATAAAATTTTTTCAATTTTTGAATGATTGTAACTTTTTTATTTGAACTCTGATAGATTTCGCTAGAACGCCATTAGAATGAGGATAAAAAATTCTACAAAATGAGCCAAAACTGGACTCTTTAGCTTTTCAGGTTCCCGAGATATTGAATTTAAAAAAGTAGTAAAAAAGGACCCCTAATACCCCCCCCATTCTTTCAATTTTTTTGAAAAATGAAAAATTTTAAAGTGCTTTTTTTGTAATTTCACCTAATTTAAGGTCGTTTGGTGTAAATATGTTCTTTGTTGTGCATTGGAACCCTCCTGGAGCAAAATAAAAATTGACAAAATTGCACTTTTTGTAGAAATGAAATTTTTTCAATTTTTGAATGATTGTAACTTTTTTATTTTAACTCTTATACATTTTGATAAAACGCCATTAGAAAGAGGATAATAAACACTACAAAATGAGCCAAAACTGGACTCTCTAGCTCTTCAGGTTACCGAGATATTGAATTTCAAAAAGAAGTAGAAAAAGACCCCTAATACCCCCCCATTCTTTCAATTTTTTTGATAAATGAAAAATTTTTCAGTGTTTTTTTTTGTACTTATTTCCCTAATTTAAGGTTGTTTGGTATAAATATGCCCTTTGCTGTGCATTGGAACCCTCCTGGAGCAAAATAAAAATTGCCAAAATTGCACTTTTTGCAAAAATGAAATTTTTTCAATTTTTGAATGATTGTAACTTTTTTATTTGAACTCTTATACATTTAGATAAAACGCCATTAGAAAGAGGATAAAAAACACTACAAAATGAGCCAAAACTGGATTCTCGAGCTTTTCAGGTTACCGAGATATTGAATTTAAAAAAGTAGTAAAAAAGACCCCTAATACCCCCCATTCTTTCAATTTTTTTGAAAAATGAAAAATTTTAGTGTTTTTTTTGTACTTATTTCACCTAATTTAAGGTTGTTTGGTATAAATATGCCCTTTGCTGTGCATTGGAACCCTCCTGGAGCAAAATAAAAAATTGACAAAATTGCACTTTTTGCAAAAATGAATTTTTTTCAATTTTGAATGATTGTAACTTTTTTATTTTAACTCTTATACATTTTGATAAAACACCATTAGAAAGAGGATAAAAAACACTACAAAATGAGCCAAAACTGGACTCTCTAACTCTTCAGGTTAACGAGATATTGAATTTCAAAAAGAAGTAGAAAAAGACCCCTAATACCCCTCCATTCTGTCAATTTTTTTGAAAAATGAAAAATTTCAAAGTGCTTTTTTTGTACTTATTTCACCTAATTAAAGGTCGTTTGGTATAAATATGCCCTTTGCTGTGCATTGGAACCCTCCTAGAGCAAAATAAAAAATTGCCAAAATTGCACTTTTTGCATAAATGAAATTTTTTCAATTTTTGAATGATTGTAACTTTTTTATTTGAACTCTATACATTTTGATAAAACGCCATTAGAAAGAGGATAAAAAACACTACAAAATGAGCCAAAACTGGACTCTCGAGCTTTTCAGGTTACCGAGATATTGAATTTAAAAAAGTAGTAAAAAAAAGACCCCTAATACCCCCCATTCTTTCAATTTTTTTGAAAAATGAAAAATTTTAGTGTTTTTTTTTGTACTTATTTCACCTAATTTAAGGTTGTTTGGTATAAATATGCCCTTTGCTGTGCATTGGAACCCTCCTGGAGCAAAATAAAAATTGACAAAATTGCACTTTTTGCAAAAATGAATTTTTTTCAATTTTTGAATGATTGTAACTTTTTTATTTTAACTCTTATACATTTTGATAAAACGCCATTAGAAAGAGGATAAAAAACACTACAAAATGAGCCAAAACTGGACTCTCTAACTCTTCAGGTTAACGAGATATTGAATTTCAAAAAGAAGTAGAAAAAGACCCCTAATACCCCCCCCATTCTTTCAATTTTTTTGAAAAATGAAAAATTTTAAAGTGTTTTTTTTGTACTTATTTCACCTAATTTAAGGTCGTTTGGTGTAAATATGCTCTTTGCTGTGCATTGGAACCCTCCTGGAGCAAAATAAAAAATTGACAAAATTGCACTTTTTGCATAAATGAAATTTTTTTCAATTTTTGAATGATTGTAACTTTTTTATTTGAACTCTATACATTTTGATAAAACGCCATTAGAAAGAGGATAAAAAACACTACAAAATGAGCCAAAACTGGACCATCTAGCTCTACAGGTTACCGAGATATTGAATTTCAAAAAGCAGTAAAAAAAGACCCCTAATACCCCTCCATTCTGTCAATTTTTTTGAAAAATGAAAAATTTCAAAGTGCTTTTTTTGTACTTATTTCACCTAATTAAAGGTCGTTTGGTATAAATATGCCCTTTGCTGTGCATTGGAACCCTCCTAGAGCAAAATAAAAAATTGCCAAAATTGCACTTTTTGCAAAAATTAATTTTTTTCAATTTTTGAATGATTGTAACTTTTTTATTTGAATTCTGATAGATTTCTCTAGAACGCCATTAGAAAGAGGATAAAAAACACTACAAAATGAGCCAAAACTGGACTCTCTAGCTTTTCAGGTTCCCGAGATATTGAATTTAAAAAAGTAGTAAAAAAAGACCCCTAATACCCCCCCATCCTTTAAATTTTTTTGAAAAATGAAAAATTTTAAAGTGCTTTTTTGTACTTATTTTACCTAATTTAAGGCCGTTTGGTAAAAATATGCTCTTTGCTGTGTATTGGAACCCTCCTGGAGCAAAATAAAAAATTGACAAAATTGCACTTTTTGCAAAAATGAAATTTTTTCAATTTTTGAATGATTGTAACTTTTTTATTTGAACTCTGATAGATTTCGCTAGAACGCCATTAGAAAGAGGATAAAAAATTCTACAAAATGAGCCAAAACTGGACTCTTTAGCTTTTCAGGTTCCCGAGATATTGAATTTAAAAAAGTAGTAAAAAAGGACCCCTAATACCCCCCCATTCTTTCAATTTTTTTGAAAAATGAAAAATTTTAAAGTGCTTTTTTTGTAATTTCACCTAATTTAAGGTCGTTTGGTGTAAATATGCTCTTTGTTGTGCATTGGAACCCTCCTGGAGCAAAATAAAAAATTGACAAAATTGCACTTTTTGTAGAAATGAAATGTTTTCAATTTTTGAATGATTGTAACTTTTTTATTTTAACTCTTATACATTTTGATAAAACGCCATTAGAAAGAGGATAATAAACACTACAAAATGAGCCAAAACTGGACTCTCTAGCTCTTCAGGTTACCGAGATATTGAATTTCAAAAAGAAGTAGAAAAAGACCCCTAATACCCCCCCATTCTTTCAATTTTTTTGATAAATGAAAAATTTTTCAGTGTTTTTTTTGTACTTATTTCCCTAATTTAAGGTTGTTTGGTATAAATATGCCCTTTGCTGTGCATTGGAACCCTCCTGGAGCAAAATAAAAAATTGCCAAAATTGCACTTTTTGCAAAAATGAAATTTTTTCAATTTTTGAATGATTGTAACTTTTTTATTTTAACTCTTATACATTTTGATAAAACGCCATTAGAAAGAGGATAAAAAACACTACAAAATGAGCCAAAACTGGACTCTCTAACTCTTCAGGTTAACGAGATATTGAATTTCAAAAAGAAGTAGAAAAAGACCCCTAATACCACCCCCATTCTTTCAATTTTTTTGAAAAATGAAAAATTTTAAAGTGCTTTTTTTGTAATTTCACCTAATTTAAGGTCGTTTGGTGTAAATATGCTCTTTGTTGTGCATTGGAACCCTCCTGGAGCAAAATAAAAAATTGACAAAATTGCACTTTTTTGCAAAAATAAATTTTTTAAAATTTTTGAATGATTGTAACTTTTTTATTTTAACTCTTAAACATTTTGATAAAACGCCATTAGAAAGAGGATAAAAAACACTACAAAATGAGCCAAAACTGGACTCTCTAGCTTTTCAGGTTACCGAGATATTGAGTTTCAAAAAGTAGTAAAAAAGGACCCCTAATACCCCCCCATTCTTTCAATTTTTTTGAAAAATTAAAAATTTTAAAGTGCTTTTTTTGTAATTTCACCTAATTTAAGGTCGTTTGGTGTAAATATGCTCTTTGTTGTGCATTGGAACCCTCCTGGAGCAAAATAAAAAATTGACAAAATTGCACTTTTTGTAGAAATGAAATTTTTTCAATTTTTGAATGATTGTAACTTTTTTATTTTAACTCTTATACATTTTGATAAAACGCCATTAGAAAGAGGATAATAAACACTACAAAATGAGCCAAAACTGGACTCTCTATCTCTTCAGGTTACCGAGATATTGAATTTCAAAAAGAAGTAGAAAAAGACCCCTAATACCCCCCCATTCTTTCAATTTTTTTGATAAATGAAAAATTTTTCAGTGTTTTTTTTGTACTTATTTCCCTAATTTAAGGTTGTTTCGTATAAATATGCCCTTTGCTGTGCATTGGAACCCTCCTGGAGCAAAATAAAAAATTGCCAAAATTGCACTTTTTGCAAAAATGAAATTTTTTCAATTTTTGAATGATTGTAACTTTTTTATTTGAACTCTTATACATTTAGATAAAACGCCATTAGAAAGAGGATAAAAAACACTACAAAATGAGCCAAAACTGGACTCTCGAGCTTTTCAGGTTACCGAGATATTGAATTTAAAAAAGTAGTAAAAAAAGACCCCTAATACCCCCCATTCTTTCAATTTTTTTGAAAAATGAAAAATTTTAGTGTTTTTTTTGTACTTATTTCACCTAATTTAAGGTTGTTTGGTATAAATATGCCCTTTGCTGTGCATTGGAACCCTCCTGGAGCAAAATAAAAAATTGACAAAATTGCACTTTTTGCAAAAATGAATTTTTTTCAATTTTTGAATGATTGTAACTTTTTTATTTTAACTCTTATACATTTTGATAAAACGCCATTAGAAAGAGGATAAAAAACACTACAAAATGAGCCAAAACTGGACTCTCTAACTCTTCAGGTTAACGAGATATTGAATTTCAAAAAGAAGTAGAAAAAGACCCCTAATACCCCCCCCATTCTTTCAATTTTTTTGAAAAATGAAAAATTTTAAAGTGCTTTTTTTGTAATTTCACCTAATTTAAGGTCGTTTGGTGTAAATATGCTCTTTGTTGTGCATTGGAACCCTCCTGGAGCAAAATAAAAAATTGACAAAATTGCACTTTTTGTAGAAATGAAATGTTTTCAATTTTTGAATGATTGTAACTTTTTTATTTTAACTCTTATACATTTTGATAAAACGCCATTAGAAAGAGGATAATAAACACTACAAAATGAGCCAAAACTGGACTCTCTAGCTCTTCAGGTTACCGAGATATTGAATTTCAAAAAGAAGTAGAAAAAGACCCCTAATACCCCCCCATTCTTTCAATTTTTTTGATAAATGAAAAATTTTTCAGTGTTTTTTTTGTACTTATTTCCCTAATTTAAGGTTGTTTGGTATAAATATGCCCTTTGCTGTGCATTGGAACCCTCCTGGAGCAAAATAAAAAATTGCCAAAATTGCACTTTTTGCAAAAATGAAATTTTTTCAATTTTTGAATGATTGTAACTTTTTTATTTTAACTCTTATACATTTTGATAAAACGCCATTAGAAAGAGGATAAAAAACACTACAAAATGAGCCAAAACTGGACTCTCTAACTCTTCAGGTTAACGAGATATTGAATTTCAAAAAGAAGTAGAAAAAGACCCCTAATACCACCCCCATTCTTTCAATTTTTTTGAAAAATGAAAAATTTTAAAGTGCTTTTTTTGTAATTTCACCTAATTTAAGGTCGTTTGGTGTAAATATGCTCTTTGTTGTGCATTGGAACCCTCCTGGAGCAAAATAAAAAATTGACAAAATTGCACTTTTTTGCAAAAATAAATTTTTTAAAATTTTTGAATGATTGTAACTTTTTTATTTTAACTCTTAAACATTTTGATAAAACGCCATTCGAAAGAGGATAAAAAACACTACAAAATGAGCCAAAACTGGACTCTCTAGCTTTTCAGGTTACCGAGATATTGAGTTTCAAAAAGTAGTAAAAAAGGACCCCTAATACCCCCCCATTCTTTCAATTTTTTTGAAAAATTAAAAATTTTAAAGTGCTTTTTTTGTAATTTCACCTAATTTAAGGTCGTTTGGTGTAAATATGCTCTTTGTTGTGCATTGGAACCCTCCTGGAGCAAAATAAAAAATTGACAAAATTGCACTTTTTGTAGAAATGAAATTTTTTCAATTTTTGAATGATTGTAACTTTTTTATTTTAACTCTTATACATTTTGATAAAACGCCATTAGAAAGAGGATAATAAACACTACAAAATGAGCCAAAACTGGACTCTCTATCTCTTCAGGTTACCGAGATATTGAATTTCAAAAAGAAGTAGAAAAAGACCCCTAATACCCCCCCATTCTTTCAATTTTTTTGATAAATGAAAAATTTTTCAGTGTTTTTTTTGTACTTATTTCCCTAATTTAAGGTTGTTTCGTATAAATATGCCCTTTGCTGTGCATTGGAACCCTCCTGGAGCAAAATAAAAAATTGCCAAAATTGCACTTTTTGCAAAAATGAAATTTTTTCAATTTTTGAATGATTGTAACTTTTTTATTTGAACTCTTATACATTTAGATAAAACGCCATTAGAAAGAGGATAAAAAACACTACAAAATGAGCCAAAACTGGACTCTCGAGCTTTTCAGGTTACCGAGATATTGAATTTAAAAAAGTAGTAAAAAAAGACCCCTAATACCCCCCATTCTTTCAATTTTTTTGAAAAATGAAAAATTTTAGTGTTTTTTTTGTACTTATTTCACCTAATTTAAGGTTGTTTGGTATAAATATGCCCTTTGCTGTGCATTGGAACCCTCCTGGAGCAAAATAAAAAATTGACAAAATTGCACTTTTTGCAAAAATGAATTTTTTTCAATTTTTGAATGATTGTAACTTTTTTATTTTAACTCTTATACATTTTGATAAAACGCCATTAGAAAGAGGATAAAAAACACTACAAAATGAGCCAAAACTGGACTCTCTAACTCTTCAGGTTAACGAGATATTGAATTTCAAAAAGAAGTAGAAAAAGACCCCTAATACCCCCCCCATTCTTTCAATTTTTTTGAAAAATGAAAAATTTTAAAGTGTTTTTTTTGTACTTATTTCACCTAATTTAAGGTCGTTTGGTGTAAATATGCTCTTTGCTGTGCATTGGAACCCTCCTGGAGCAAAATAAAAAATTGACAAAATTGCACTTTTTGCATAAATGAAATTTTTTCAATTTTTGAATGATTGTAACTTTTTTATTTGAACTCTATACATTTTGATAAAACGCCATTAGAAAGAGGATAAAAAACACTACAAAATGAGCCAAAACTGGACCATCTAGCTCTACAGGTTACCGAGATATTGAATTTCAAAAAGCAGTAAAAAAAGACCCCTAATACCCCTCCATTCTGTCAATTTTTTTGAAAAATGAAAAATTTCAAAGTGCTTTTTTTGTACTTATTTCACCTAATTTAAGGTCGTTTGGTATAAATATGCCCTTTGCTGTGCATTGGAACCCTCCTAGAGCAAAATAAAAAATTGCCAAAATTGCACTTTTTGCAAAAATTAATTTTTTTCAATTTTTGAATGATTGTAACTTTTTTATTTGAACTCTGATAGATTTCTCTAGAACGCCATTAGAAAGAGGATAAAAAACACTACAAAATGAGCCAAAACTGGACTCTCTAGCTTTTCAGGTTCCCGAGATATTGAATTTAAAAAAGTAGTAAAAAAAGACCCCTAATACCCCCCCATCCTTTAAATTTTTTTGTACTTATTTTACCTAACTTAAGGCCGTTTGGTATAAATATGCCCTTTGCTGTGCATTGGAACCCTCCTAGAGCAAAATAAAAAATTGCCAAAATTGCACTTTTTGCAAAAATTAATTTTTTTCAATTTTTGAATGATTGTAACTTTTTTATTTTAACTCTTATACATTTTGATAAAACGCCATTAGAAAGAGGATAAAAAACACTACAAAATGAGCCAAAACTGGACTCTCTAGCTCTTCAGGTTACCGAGATATTGAATTTCAAAAAGAAGTAGAAAAAGACCCCTAATACCCCCCCATTCTTTCAATTTTTTTTGATAAATGAAAAATTTTTAAGTGTTTTTTTTGTACTTATTTCACCTAATTTAAGGTTGTTTGGTATAAATATGCCCTTTGCTGTGCATTGGAACCCTCCTGGAGCAAAATAAAAAATTGCCAAAATTGCACTTTTTGCAAAAATGAATTTTTTTCAATTTTTGAATGATTGTAACTTCTTTATTTGAACTCTGATAGATTTCGCTAGAACGCCATTAGAAAGAGGATAAAAAATTCTACAAAATGAGCCAAAACTGGACTCTCTAGCTTTTCAGGTTACCGAGATATTGAATTTAAAAAAGTAGTAAAAAAGGACCCCTAATACCCCCCCATTCTTTCAATTTTTTTGAAAAATGAAAAATTTTAAAGTGCTTTTTTTGTAATTTCACCTAATTTAAGGTCGTTTGGTGTAAATATGCTCTTTGTTGTGCATTGGAACCCTCCTGGAGCAAAATAAAAAATTGACAAAATTGCACTTTTTTGCAAAAATAAATTTTTTAAAATTTTTGAATGATTGTAACTTTTTTATTTTAACTCTTATACATTTTGATAAAACGCCATTAGAAAGAGGATAAAAAACACTACAAAATGAGCCAAAACTGGACTCTCTAGCTTTTCAGGTTACCGAGATATTGAATTTCAAAAAGTATTAAAAAGAACCCCTAATATCCCCCCATTCTTTCAAATTTTTTGAAAAATGAAAAATTTTAAAGTGCTTTTTTTGTACTTATTTCACCTAATTTAAGGTCGTTTGGTATAAATATGCTCTTTGCTGTGCATTGGAACCCTCCTGGAGCAAAATAAAAAATTGACAAAATTGCACTTTTTGCAAAAATGAAATTTTTTCAATTTTTGAATGATTGTAACTTCTTTATTTGAACTCTGATAGATTTCGCTAGAACGCCATTAGAAAGAGGATAAAAAATTCTACAAAATGAGCCAAAGCTGGACTCTTTAGCTTTTCAGGTTCCCGAGATATTGAATTTAAAAAAGTAGTAAAAAAGGACCCCTAATATCCCCCCATTCTTTCAATTTTTTTGAAAAATGAAAAATTTTAAAGTGCTTTTTTGTACTTATTTTACCTAATTTAAGGCCGTTTGGTAGAAATATGCTCTTTGCTGTGTATTGGAACCCTCCTGGAGCAAAATAAAAAATTGACAAAATTGCACTTTTTGCAAAAATGAAATTTTATAAATTTTTGAATGATTGTAACTCTTTTATTTGAACTCTTATAGATTTCGCTATAACGCCATTAGAAAGAGGATAAAAAATACTACAAAATGAGCCAAAACTGGACTCTTTAGCTTTTCAGGTTCCCGAGATATTGAATTTAAAAAAGTAGTAAAAAAGGACCCCTTATACCCCCTCATTCTTTCAATTTTTTTGAAAAATGAAAAATTTTAAAGTGCTTTTTTTGTACTTTCACCTAATTTAAGGTCGTTTGGTGTAAATATGCTCTTTGCTGTGCATTGGAACCCTCCTGGAGCAAAATAAAAAATTGACAAAATTGCACTTTTTGCAAAAATAAATTTTTTTCAATTTTTGAATGATTGTAACTTTTTTATTTGAACTCTGATAGATTTCGCTAGAACGCCATTAGAAAGAGGATAAAAAATACTACAAAATGAGCCAAAACTGGACTCTTTAGCTTTTCAGGTTCCTGAGATATTGAATTTAAAAAAGTAGTAAAAAAAGACCCCTAATACCCCCCCTTCCTTTAAATTTTTTTGAAAAATGAAAATTTTTAAAGTGCTTTTTTTGTACTTATTTTACCTAACTTAAGGCCGTTTGGTATAAATATGCCCTTTGCTGTGCATTGGAACCCTCCTGGAGCAAAATAAAAAATTGCCAAAATTGCACTTTTTGCAAAAATGAAATTTTTTCAATTTTTGAATGATTGTAACTTTTTTATTTGAACTCTGATAGATTTCGCTAGAACGCCATTAGAAAGAGGATAATAAACACTACAAAATGAGCCAAAACTGGACTCTCTAGCTCATCAGGTTACCGAGATATTGAATTTCAAAAAGAAGTAGAAAAAGACCCCTAATACCCCCCCATTCTTTCAATTTTTTTGAAAAATGAAAAATTTTAAAGTGCTTTTTTGTAATTTCACCTAATTTAAGGTCGTTTGGTGTAAATATGCTCTTTGTTGTGCATTGGAACCCTCCTGGAGCAAAATAAAAAATTGCCAAAATTGCACTTTTTGCAAAAATGAAATTTTTTCAATTTTTGAATGATTGTAACTTTTTTATTTGAACTCTTATAGATTTTGATAAAACGCCATTAGAAAGAGGATAAAAAATACTACAAAATGAGCCAAAACTGGACTCTCTAGCTTTTCAGGTTACCGAGATATTGAATTTCAAAAAGTATTAAAAAAGAACCCCTAATACCCCCCCATTCTTTCAAATTTTTTGAAAAATGAAAAATTTTAAAGTGCTTATTTTGTACTTATTTCACCTAATTTAAGGTCGTTTGGTATAAATATGCTCTTTGCTGTGCATTGGAACCCTCCTGGAGCAAAATAAAAAATTGACAAAATTGCACTTTTTGCAAAAATGAAATTTTTTCAATTTTTGAATGATTGTAACTTCTTTATTTGAACTCTGATAGATTTCGCTAGAACGCCATTAGAAAGAGGATAAAAAATACTACAAAATGAGCCAAAACTGGACTCTTTAGCTTTTCAGGTTCCTGAGATATTGAATTTAAAAAAGTAGTAAAAAAAGACCCCTAATACCCCCCCATCCTTTAAATTTTTTTGAAAAATGAAAATTTTTAAAGTGCTTTTTTTGTACTTATTTTACCTAACTTAAGGCCGTTTGGTATAAATATGCCCTTTGCTGTGCATTGGAACCCTCCTGGAGCAAAATAAAAAATTGCCAAAATTGAACTTTTTGCAAAAATGAAATTTTTTCAATTTTTGAATGATTGTAACTTTTTTATTTGAACTCTTATAGATTTCGCTAGAACGCCATTAGAAAGAGGATAAAAAATACTACAAATTGAGCCAAAACTGGACCATCTAGCTCTTCAGGTTACCGAGATATTGAATTTCAAAAAGTATTAAAAAAGGACCCCTAATACCCCCCCATTCTTTAAATTTTTTTGAAAAATGAAAAATTTTAAAGTGCTTTTTTTGTAATTTCACCTAATTTAAGGTCGTTTGGTGTAAATATGCTCTTTGCTGTGCATTGGAACCCTCCTGGAGCAAAATAAAAAATTGACAAAATTGCACTTTTTGCAAAAATGAATTTTTTTCAAATTTTGAATGATTGTAACTTTTTTATTTAAACTCTTATAGATTTCGCTAGAACGCTATTAGAAAGAGGATAAAAAATACTACAAAATGAGCCAGAACTAGACTCTCTAGCTTTTCAGGTTCCCGAGATATTGAATTTAAAAAAGTAGTAAAAAAAGACCCCTAATACCCCCCCATTCTTTCAATTTTTTTGATAAATGAAAAATTTTTAAGTGTTTTTTTTGTACTTATTTCACCTAATTTAAGGTCGTTTGGTATAAATATTTCCTTTGCTGTGCATTGGAACCCTCTTGGAGCAAAATAAAAAATTGACAAAATTGCACTTTTTGCAAAAATTAGGTGAAATAAGTACAAAAAAAGCACTTTAAAATTTTTCATTTTTCAAAAAAAATTGGAAGAATGGGGGGGTATTAGGGGTCTTTTTTTACTACTTTTTTAAATTCAATATCTCGGTAACCTGGAAAGCTAGAGAGTCCAGTTTTGGCTCATTTTGTAGTGTTTTTTATCCTCTTTCTAATGGCGTTTTATCAAAATGTATAAGAGTTCAAATAAAAAAGTTACAATCATTCAAAAATTGAAAAAATTTCATTTTTGCAAAAAGTGCAATTTTGGCAATTTTTTATTTTGCTCCAGGAGGGTTCCAATGCACAGCAAAGGGCATATTTATACCAAACAACCTTAAATTAGGGAAATAAGTACAAAAAAAACACTTAAAAATTTTTCATTTATCAAAAAAATTGAAAGAATGGGGGGGTATTAGGGGTCTTTTTCTACTTCTTTTTGAAATTCAATATCTCGGTAACCTGAAGAGCTAGAGAGTCCAGTTTTGGCTCATTTTGTAGTGTTTTTTATCCTCTTTCTAATGGCGTTTTATCAAAATGTATAAGAGTTCAAATAAAAAAGTTACAATCATTCAAAAATTGAAAAAATTTCATTTTTGCAAAAAGTGCAATTTTGGCAATTTTTTATTTTGCTCCAGGAGGGTTCCAATGCACAGCAAAGGGCATATTTATACCAAACAACCTTAAATTAGGGAAATAAGTACAAAAAAAACACTTAAAAATTTTTCATTTATCAAAAAACCAAGCTATCATCAAATTAGATGCCAAATGGCACTCAACTGGAAAACCTACTTATTGGCCAACGGATATCAATAAGGTTCCAGATCTCCTAGATTTTTTCGTCTCAAGAAAACTTGCAGTAAGTCATGTACACATTGAGGAAGAACACGGACTATCCTCTGATCATTCACCGATCCTACTAACGCTCAGTGAATACGTCATAACTAAAGGATCAAATCCGACCCTAACAAATAAAAAAACTGACTGGGAAAGTTTTAAAATGGAAATTCACGAAAGAATTAAGTTGAACGTACCTATCAAATCAATACAGCAATTAGAATTAGAATCAAAAAAATTCATTATTGATGTTCAGCAAGCAGCATGGAATAACACCCCAGAAATAAGAAGAAGAACCGCTGGAATAAACTATCCCAAGGAAATACGCGATCTTATAAAAGAGAAGAGGAGAGCTAGAAAAGAGTGGCAAAAGTCCAGAACGAGAGAAAATAAAACTGTACTAAACAACCTAACGCAACAATTAAAGAGGGAAATTCAAGAAATTAAGAATGAGTCAATAAACAAGTACCTTAGGGAACTAACTGATGATCAGAACTCAGATTATTCACTCTGGAAAGCCGCTAAAAGATTAAATCGACCAATAAAATCAATACCTCCAATTCGAGAAGAGAGTGGCATCTGGGCTAGAACCAACAAACAAAAAGCTGCTCTATTTGCCACTTACCTGCAAAATATTTTCCAACCAAACGAGAAACAAGCAGAATGTCCTCAAACAGAAACAACACAAAAAAGTTTAGAAATAAAATTAGTAACACCAAAGGAGGTAATCAAAGAAATAAAAGAAAACATAAACTCCAAAAAAGCTCCAGGTTATGATTTAATTACGGGAGAAATACTTAAGCAACTCCCAAAAAAAGGGGTTATTAAAATTACCCATTTAATTAATGCTTCGTTTCGCTTGAAATACGTTCCTATGTTGTGGAAAACGGCAGACGTAATTATGATACCAAAACCCGGCAAAACCGTAAACGAAGCTAAATCTTACAGACCCATTTCTCTCCTACCTGTGCTATCAAAATTATTTGAGAAACTTTTTCATACAAGGCTGAAGAAAATCATTGATGAAAGACAGATGGTTCCTGACCATCAGTTTGGGTTTCGCAACAAACATTCTACAGTGGATCAAGTACATAGAATAACAGAAATAATTGAAGACTGCCTAGAAAAGAAGGAGATATGCTCCGCCGTCTTTCTAGACGTCGCCCAGGCATTTGATAAAGTTTGGCATGATGGCCTCATCAAGAAATTAAAGGTGCTCTTTCCACTGCAGTATACAAAGCTATTAGAATCATATTTAAGTCAAAGAACCTTCAGAATCAAACAAGAGAACGAGTACTCGGAATTAAAAATCATAAACGCTGGAGTCCCCCAAGGCAGTGTCCTTGGACCAGTGCTATACTTGTTATATACTTGCGACATACCTGTAACGGACAACATAAAACTAGCAACATTTGCTGACGATACTGCAGTTCTAGCAGTAGGAAATTCCATAGAAGAGACAACTGCCAATCTTCAATATGCAGTAAATGCCATAAACGCGTGGACTGCACAGTGGCGGATTAAATTAAATGAAAATAAATCTGTTCATATGAATTTTACAAATAGAAAAGTAAACCATCTTTCAGTGCAATTAAACAACAATATAATTCCTCGCAAACAAACTACTAAATATTTAGGTCTTAACCTTGATGTCAAGCTTAAATGGAAAGTTCACGTTAAAATGAAAACTGAACAATTAAAACTCAAATATAAAAGCATGTATTGGCTACTGGGAAGAGATTCGCAGCTTTCCATCAAAAACAAACTACTGGTTTACCAGCAGGTCCTTAAACCAGTGTGGACATATGGCCTTCCGTTGTGGGGTTGTACCAAACCAAGCAATTACAATTGCCTACAAGTGTTTCAGAATCGGGTACTAAGGAACATTGTAAATGCACCCTGGTATGTTCGGAATGAGGATCTGCATCGGGAGCTACAGGTGCGGACAGTCAAAGAAGAAATAGCGATAGCAGCCAGGAGACATGAAGAAAGACTCCACAACCATCCGAATGTTGAAGCGCTTCAACTGCTAGACAACCAGAACACAGTGAGGAGGCTCAAAAGAACTAAACCGTTTGAGCTTGTGAACCTGTGAAGTGAACTGTGAAAAAGCAGAGTACAGTGCGGGTTAGGCACAACAGTTGACCAGGTGCGAAACACGCGAAAACCTGTGATGGACCGCTGGGAATGTCACAGTTAAATCACTGTAGTAAATTAGGTTATATTTAGGATGCTTGTTAATCTTAAGATTAGGTGCATCACAAAGCTTAAAAAAAAAAAAAAAAAAAAAAAAAAAAAAAATTTATCAAAAAAATTGAAAGAATGGGGGGGTATTAGGGGTCTTTTTCTACTTCTTTTTGAAATTCAATATCTCGGTAACCTGAAGAGCTAGAGAGTCCAGTTTTGGCTCATTTTGTAGTGTTTTTTATCCTCTTTCTAATGGCGTTTTATCAAAATGTATAAGAGTTCAAATAAAAAAGTTACAATCATTCAAAAATTGAAAAAATTTCATTTTTGCAAAAAGTGCAATTTTGTCAATTTTTTATTTTGCTCCAGGAGGGTTCCAATGCACAGCAAAGAGCATATTTATACCAAACGACCTTAAATTAGGTGAAATAAGTACAAAAAAAACACTTTAAAATTTTTCATTTTTCAAAAAATTTGAAAGGATGGGGGGGTATTAGGGGTTCTTTTTTAATACTTTTTGAAATTCAATATCTCGGTAACCTGAAAAGCTAGAGAGTCCAGTTTTGACTCATTTTGTAGTATTTTTTATCCTCTTTCTAATGGCGTTATAGCGAAATCTATCGGAGTTCAAATAAAAAAGTTACATTCATTCAAAAAATTAAAAAATTTCATTTTTGCAAAAAGTGCAATTTTGTCAATTTTTTATTTTGCTCCAGGAGGGTTCCAATGCACAGCAAAGAGCATATTTATACCAAACGACCTTAAATTAGGTGAAATAAGTACAAAAAAAACACTTAAAAATTTGTCATTTATCAAAAAAAATTGAAAGAATGGGGGGGTATTAGGGGTCTTTTTCTACTTCTTTTTGAAATTCAATATCTCGGTAACCTGAAGAGCTAGAGAGTCCAGTTTTGGCTCATTTTGTAGTGTTTTTTATCCTCTTTCTAATGGCGTTTTATCAAAATGTATAAGAGTTAAAATAAAAAAGTTACAATCATTCAAAAATTGAAAAAATTTCATTTTTACAAAAAGTGCAATTTTGTCAATTTTTTATTTTGCTCCAGGAGGGTTCCAATGCACAACAAAGAGCATATTTACACCAAACGACCTTAAATTAGGTGAAATAAGTACAAAAAAAGCACTTACAAATTTTTCATTTTTCAAAAAAATTTAAAGAATGGGGGGGTATTAGGGGTCTTTTTTTACTACTTTTTTAAATTCAATATCTCGGTAACCTGAAAAGCTAGAGAGTCCAGTTTTAGCTCATTTTGTAGTGTTTTTTATCCTCTTTCTAATGGCGTTTTATCAAAATGTATAAGAGTTAAAATAAAAAAGTTCCAATCATTCAAAAATTGAAAAAATTTCATTTCTACAAAAAGTGCAATTTTGTCAATTTTTTATTTTGCTCCAGGAGGGTTCCAATGCACAGCAAAGAGCATATTTATACCAAACGACCTTAAATTAGGTGAAATAAGTACAAAAAAAACACTTTAAAATTTTTCATTTTTCAAAAAATTTGAAAGGATGGGGGGGTATTAGGGGTTCTTTTTTAATACTTTTTGAAATTCAATATCTCGGTAACCTGAAAAGCTAGAGAGTCCAGTTTTGGCTCATTTTGTAGTATTTTTTATCCTCTTTCTAATGGCGTTATAGCGAAATCTATCGGAGTTCAAATAAAAAAGTTACAATCATTCAAAAAATTAAAAAATTTCATTTTTGCAAAAAGTGCAATTTTGTCAATTTTTTATTTTGCTCCAGGAGGGTTCCAATGCACAGCAAAGAGCATATTTATACCAAACGACCTTAAATTAGGTGAAATAAGTACAAAAAAAACACTTAAAAATTTGTCATTTATCAAAAAAAATTGAAAGAATGGGGGGGTATTAGGGGTCTTTTTCTACTTCTTTTTGAAATTCAATATCTCGGTAACCTGAAGAGCTAGAGAGTCCAGTTTTGGCTCATTTTGTAGTGTTTTTTATCCTCTTTCTAATGGCGTTTTATCAAAATGTATAAGAGTTAAAATAAAAAAGTTACAATCATTCAAAAATTGAAAAAATTTCATTTTTACAAAAAGTGCAATTTTGTAAATTTTTTATTTTGCTCCAGGAGGGTTCCAATGCACAACAAAGAGCATATTTACACCAAACGACCTTAAATTAGGTGAAATAAGTACAAAAAAAGCACTTACAAATTTTTCATTTTTCAAAACAATTTAAAGAATGGGGGGGTATTAGGGGTCTTTTTTTACTACTTTTTTAAATTCAATATCTCGGTAACCTGAAAAGCTAGAGAGTCCAGTTTTAGCTCATTTTGTAGTGTTTTTTATCCTCTTTCTAATGGCGTTTTATCAAAATGTATAAGAGTTAAAATAAAAAAGTTCCAATCATTCAAAAATTGAAAAAATTTCATTTCTACAAAAAGTGCAATTTTGTCAATTTTTTATTTTGCTCCAGGAGGGTTCCAATGCACAACAAAGAGCATATTTACACCAAACGACCTTAAATTAGGTGAAATTACAAAAAAAGCACTTTAAAATTTTTCATTTTTCAAAAAAATTGAAAGAATGGGGGGGTATTAGGGGTCCTTTTTTAATACTTTTTGAAATTCAATATCTCGGTAACCTGAAGAGCTAGAGAGTCCAGTTTTGGCTCATTTTGTAGTATTTTTTATCCTCTTTCTAATGGCGTTCTAGCAAAATCTATCAGAGTTCAAATAAAGAAGTTACAATCATTCAAAAATTGAAAAAATTTCATTTTTGCAAAAAGTGCAATTTTGTCAATTTTTTATTTTGCTCCAGGAGGGTTCCAATGCACAGCAAAGAGCATATTTATAGCAAACGACCTTAAATTAGGTGAAATAAGTACAAAAAAAACACTTAAAAATTTTTCATTTATCAAAAAAAATTGAAAGAATGGGGGGGTATTAGGGGTTCTTTTTTAATACTTTTTGAAATTCAATATCTCGGTAACCTGAAAAGCTAGAGAGTCCAGTTTTGGCTCATTTTGTAGTATTTTTTATCCTCTTTCTAACGGCGTTTTATCAAAATGTATAAGAGTTAAAATAAAAAAGTTACAATCATTCAAAAATTTAAAAAAATTTATTTTTGCAAAAAGTGCAATTTTGTCAATTTTTTATTTTGCTCCAGGAGGGTTCCAATGCACAGCAAAGAGCATATTTATACCAAACGACCTTAAATTAGGTGAAATAAGTACAAAAAAAACACTTAAAAATTTTTCATTTATCAAAAAAAATTGAAAGAATGGGGGGGTATTAGGGGTCTTTTTTTACTACTTTTTTAAATTCAATATCTCGGTAACCTGAAAAGCTAGAGAGTCCAGTTTTAGCTCATTTTGTAGTGTTTTTTATCCTCTTTCTAATGGCGGTTTATCAAAATGTATAAGAGTTAAAATAAAAAAGTTACAATCATTCAAAAATTGATAAAATTTCATTTTTGCAAAAAGTGCAATTTTGTCAATTTTTTATTTTGCTCCAAGAGGGTTCCAATACACAGCAAAGAGCATATTTATACCAAACGGCCTTAAATTAGGTAAAATGAGTACAAAAAAGCACTTTAAAATTTTTCATTTTTCAAAAAAATTTAAAGAATGGGGGGGTATTAGGGGTCTTTTTTTACTACTTTTTTAAATTCAATATCTCGGTAACCTGAAAAGCTAGAGAGTCCAGTTTTGGCTCATTTTGTAGTATTTTTTATCCTCTTTCTAAAGGCGTTTTATCAAAATGTATAAGAGTTAAAATAAAAAAGTTACAATCATTCAAAAATTTAAAAAATTTCATTTTTGGAAAAAGTGCAATTTTGTCAATTTTTTATTTTGCTCCAGGAGGGTTCCAATACACAGCAAAGAGCATATTTATACCAAACGACCTTAAATTAGGTGAAATAAGTACAAAAAAGCACTTTAAAATTTTTTATTTTTCAAAAAATTTGAAAGAATGGGGGGGTATTAGGGGTTCTTTTTTAATACTTTTTGAAATTCAATATCTCGGTAACCTGAAAAGCTAGAGAGTCCAGTTTTGGCTCATTTTGTAGTATTTTTTATCCTCTTTCTAACGGCGTTTTATCAAAATGTATAAGAGTTAAAATAAAAAAGTTACAATCATTCAAAAATTTAAAAAAAATTATTTTTGCAAAAAGTGCAATTTTGTCAATTTTTTATTTTGCTCCAGGAGGGTTCCAATGCACAGCAAAGAGCATATTTATACCAAACGACCTTAAATTAGGTGAAATAAGTACAAAAAAAACACTTAAAAATTTTTCATTTATCAAAAAAAATTGAAAGAATGGGGGGGTATTAGGGGTCTTTTTTTACTACTTTTTTAAATTCAATATCTCGGTAACCTGAAAAGCTAGAGAGTCCAGTTTTAGCTCATTTTGTAGTGTTTTTTATCCTCTTTCTAATGGCGGTTTATCAAAATGTATAAGAGTTAAAATAAAAAAGTTACAATCATTCAAAAATTGATAAAATTTCATTTTTGCAAAAAGTGCAATTTTGTCAATTTTTTATTTTGCTCCAAGAGGGTTCCAATACACAGCAAAGAGCATATTTATACCAAACGGCCTTAAATTAGGTAAAATGAGTACAAAAAAGCACTTTAAAATTTTTCATTTTTCAAAAAAATTTAAAGAATGGGGGGGTATTAGGGGTTCTTTTTTAATACTTTTTGAAATTCAATATCTCGGTAACCTGAAAAGCTAGAGAGTCCAGTTTTGGCTCATTTTGTAGTATTTTTTATCCTCTTTCTAACGGCGTTTTATCAAAATGTATAAGAGTTAAAATAAAAAAGTTACAATCATTCAAAAATTTAAAAAAAATTATTTTTGCAAAAAGTGCAATTTTGTCAATTTTTTATTTTGCTCCAGGAGGGTTCCAATGCACAGCAAAGAGCATATTTATACCAAACGACCTTAAATTAGGTGAAATAAGTACAAAAAAAACACTTAAAAATTTTTCATTTATCAAAAAAAATTGAAAGAATGGGGGGGTATTAGGGGTCTTTTTTTACTACTTTTTTAAATTCAATATCTCGGTAACCTGAAAAGCTAGAGAGTCCAGTTTTAGCTCATTTTGTAGTGTTTTTTATCCTCTTTCTAATGGCGGTTTATCAAAATGTATAAGAGTTAAAATAAAAAAGTTACAATCATTCAAAAATTGATAAAATTTCATTTTTGCAAAAAGTGCAATTTTGTCATTTTTTTATTTTGCTCCAAGAGGGTTCCAATACACAGCAAAGAGCATATTTATACCAAACGGCCTTAAATTAGGTAAAATGAGTACAAAAAAGCACTTTAAAATTTTTCATTTTTCAAAAAAATTTAAAGAATGGGGGGGTATTAGGGGTCTTTTTTTACTACTTTTTTAAATTCAATATCTCGGTAACCTGAAAAGCTAGAGAGTCCAGTTTTGGCTCATTTTGTAGTGTTTTTTATCCTCTTTCTAATGGCGTTCTAGAGAAATCTATCAGAGTTCAAATAAAAAAGTTACAATCATTCAAAAATTGAAAAAAATTAATTTTTGCAAAAAGTGCAATTTTGGCAATTTTTTATTTTGCTCTAGGAGGGTTCCAATGCACAGCAAAGGGCATATTTATACCAAACGACCTTTAATTAGGTGAAATAAGTACAAAAAAAGCACTTTGAAATTTTTCATTTTTCAAAAAAATTGAAAGAATGGAGGGGTATTAGGGGTCTTTTTTTACTGCTTTTTGAAATTCAATATCTCGGTAACCTGTAGAGCTAGATGGTCCAGTTTTGGCTCATTTTGTAGTGTTTCTTATCCTCTTTCTAATGGCGTTTTATCAAAATGTATAAGAGTTAAAATAAAAAAGTTACAATCATTCAAAAATTGATAAAATTTCATTTTTGCAAAAAGTGCAATTTTGTCAATTTTTTATTTTGCTCCAAGAGGGTTCCAATACACAGCAAAGAGCATATTTATACCAAACGGCCTTAAATTAGGTAAAATGAGTACAAAAAAGCACTTTAAAATTTTTCATTTTTCAAAAAAATTTAAAGAATGGGGGGGTATTAGGGGTCTTTTTTTACTACTTTTTTAAATTCAATATCTCGGTAACCTGAAAAGCTAGAGAGTCCAGTTTTGGCTCATTTTGTAGTATTTTTTATCCTCTTTCTAAAGGCGTTTTATCAAAATGTATAAGAGTTAAAATAAAAAAGTTACAATCATTCAAAAATTTAAAAAATTTCATTTTTGGAAAAAGTGCAATTTTGTCAATTTTTTATTTTGCTCCAGGAGGGTTCCAATACACAGCAAAGAGCATATTTATACCAAACGACCTTAAATTAGGTGAAATAAGTACAAAAAAGCACTTTAAAATTTTTTATTTTTCAAAAAATTTGAAAGAATGGGGGGGTATTAGGGGTTCTTTTTTAATACTTTTTGAAATTCAATATCTCGGTAACCTGAAAAGCTAGAGAGTCCAGTTTTGGCTCATTTTGTAGTATTTTTTATCCTCTTTCTAACGGCGTTTTATCAAAATGTATAAGAGTTAAAATAAAAAAGTTACAATCATTCAAAAATTTAAAAAAAATTATTTTTGCAAAAAGTGCAATTTTGTCAATTTTTTATTTTGCTCCAGGAGGGTTCCAATGCACAGCAAAGAGCATATTTATACCAAACGACCTTAAATTAGGTGAAATAAGTACAAAAAAAACACTTAAAAATTTTTCATTTATCAAAAAAAATTGAAAGAATGGGGGGGTATTAGGGGTCTTTTTTTACTACTTTTTTAAATTCAATATCTCGGTAACCTGAAAAGCTAGAGAGTCCAGTTTTAGCTCATTTTGTAGTGTTTTTTATCCTCTTTCTAATGGCGGTTTATCAAAATGTATAAGAGTTAAAATAAAAAAGTTACAATCATTCAAAAATTGATAAAATTTCATTTTTGCAAAAAGTGCAATTTTGTCAATTTTTTATTTTGCTCCAAGAGGGTTCCAATACACAGCAAAGAGCATATTTATACCAAACGGCCTTAAATTAGGTAAAATGAGTACAAAAAAGCACTTTAAAATTTTTCATTTTTCAAAAAAATTTAAAGAATGGGGGGGTATTAGGGGTTCTTTTTTAATACTTTTTGAAATTCAATATCTCGGTAACCTGAAAAGCTAGAGAGTCCAGTTTTAGCTCATTTTGTAGTGTTTTTTATCCTCTTTCTAATGGCGGTTTATCAAAATGTATAAGAGTTAAAATAAAAAAGTTACAATCATTCAAAAATTGATAAAATTTCATTTTTGCAAAAAGTGCAATTTTGTCAATTTTTTATTTTGCTCCAAGAGGGTTCCAATACACAGCAAAGAGCATATTTATACCAAACGGCCTTAAATTAGGTAAAATGAGTACAAAAAAGCACTTTAAAATTTTTCATTTTTCAAAAAAATTTAAAGAATGGGGGGGTATTAGGGGTCTTTTTTACTACTTTTTTAAATTCAATATCTCGGTAACCTGAAAAGCTAGAGAGTCCAGTTTTGGCTCATTTTGTAGTGTTTTTTATCCTCTTTCTAATGGCGTTCTAGAGAAATCTATCAGAGTTCAAATAAAAAAGTTACAATCATTCAAAAATTGAAAAAAATTAATTTTTGCAAAAAGTGCAATTTTGGCAATTTTTTATTTTGCTCTAGGAGGGTTCCAATGCACAGCAAAGGGCATATTTATACCAAACGACCTTTAATTAGGTGAAATAAGTACAAAAAAAGCACTTTGAAATTTTTCATTTTTCAAAAAAATTGAAAGAATGGAGGGGTATTAGGGGTCTTTTTTTACTGCTTTTTGAAATTCAATATCTCGGTAACCTGTAGAGCTAGATGGTCCAGTTTTGGCTCATTTTGTAGTGTTTCTTATCCTCTTTCTAATGGCGTTTTATCAAAATGTATAAGAGTTAAAATAAAAAAGTTACAATCATTCAAAAATTGAAAAAAATTCATTTTTGCAAAAAGTGCAATTTTGTCAATTTTTTATTTTGCTCCAGGAGGGTTCCAATGCACAGCAAAGAGCATATTTACACCAAACGACCTTAAATTAGGTGAAATTACAAAAAAAGCACTTTAAAATTTTTCATTTTTCAAAAAAATTGAAAGAATGGGGGGGTATTAGGGGTCCTTTTTTAATACTTTTTGAAATTCAATATCTCGGTAACCTGAAGAGCTAGAGAGTCCAGTTTTGGCTCATTTTGTAGTATTTTTTATCCTCTTTCTAATGGCGTTCTAGCGAAATCTATCAGAGTTCAAATAAAGAAGTTACAATCATTCAAAAATTGAAAAAATTTCATTTTTGCAAAAAGTGCAATTTTGTCAATTTTTTAT
Organism: Ips typographus; assembly: GCF_016097725.1. Taxonomy (NCBI): domain Eukaryota; kingdom Metazoa; phylum Arthropoda; class Insecta; order Coleoptera; family Curculionidae; genus Ips; species Ips typographus. The sequence continues at coordinate 24,749 of NW_028098564.1, forward strand.
TTTGCTCCAGGAGGGTTCCAATGCACAGCAAAGAGCATATTTATACCAAACGACCTTAAATTAGGTGAAATAAGTACAAAAAAAAACACTTAAAAATTTTTCATTTATCAAAAAAAATTGAAAGAATGGGGGGGTATTAGGGGTCTTTTTTTACTACTTTTTTATATTCAATATCTCGGTAACCTGAAAGGCTAGAGAGTCCAGTTTTGGCTCATTTTGTAGTGTTTCTTATCCTCTTTCTAATGGCGTTTTATCAAAATGTATAAGAGTTAAAATAAAAAAGTTACAATCATTCAAAAATTGAAAAAAATTCATTTTTGCAAAAAGTGCAATTTTGTCAATTTTTTATTTTGCTCCAGGAGGGTTCCAATGCACAACAAAGAGCATATTTACACCAAACGACCTTAAATTAGGTGAAATTACAAAAAAAAGCACTTTAAAATTTTTCATTTTTCAAAAAAATTGAAAGAATGGGGGGGTATTAGGGGTCCTTTTTTACTACTTTTTTAAATTCAATATCTCGGGAACCTGAAAAGCTAGAGAGTCCAGTTTTGGCTCATTTTGTAGTGTTTTTTATCCTCTTTCTAATGGCGTTTTATCAAAATGTATAAGAGTTAAAATAAAAAAGTTACAATCATTCAAAAATTGAAAAAATTTCATTTATACAAAAAGTGCAATTTTGTCAATTTTTTATTTTGCTCCAGGAGGGTTCCAATGCACAGCAAAGAGAAATATTTATACCAAACGACCTTAAATTAGGTGAAATAAGTACAAAAAAAACACTTAAAAATTTTTCATTTATCAAAAAAATTGAAAGAATGGGGGGGTATTAGGGGTCTTTTTTTACTACTTTTTTAAATTCAATATCTCGGTAACCTGAAAAGCTAGAGAGTCCAGTTTTGGCTCATTTTGTAGTATTTTTTATCCTCTTTCTAATGGCGTTATAGCGAAATCTATCGGAGTTCAAATAAAAAAGTTACAATCATTCAAAAATTAAAAAATTTCATTTTTGCAAAAAGTGCAATTTTGTCAATTTTTTATTTTGCTCCAGGAGGGTTCCAATGCACAGCAAAGAGCATATTTATACCAAACGACCTTAAATTAGGTGAAATAAGTACAAAAAAAGCACTTAAAAATTTTTCATTTATCAAAAAAAATTGAAAGAATGGGGGGGTATTAGGGGTCTTTTTTTACTACTTTTTTAAATTCAATATCTCGGTAACCTGAAAAGCTAGAGAGTCCAGTTTTGGCTCATTTTGTAGTGTTTTTTATCCTCTTTCTAATGGCGTTTTATCAAAATGTATAAGAGTTAAAATAAAAAAGTTACAATCATTCAAAAATTTAAAAAAATTTATTTTTGCAAAAAGTGCAATTTTGTCAATTTTTTATTTTGCTCCAGGAGGGTTCCAATGCACAGCAAAGAGCATATTTATACCAAACGACCTTAAATTAGGTGAAATAAGTAAAAAAAAAGCACTTACAAATTTTTCATTTTTCAAAAAAATTTAAAGAATGGGGGGGTATTAGGGGTCTTTTTTTACTACTTTTTTAAATTCAATATCTCGGTAACCTGAAAAGCTAGAGAGTCCAGTTTTGGCTCATTTTGTAGTGTTTTTTATCCTCTTTCTAATGGCGTTCTAGAGAAATCTATCAGAGTTCAAATAAAAAAGTTACAATCATTCAAAAATTGAAAAAATTTCATTTCTACAAAAAGTGCAATTTTGTCAATTTTTTATTTTGCTCCAGGAGGGTTCCAATGCACAGCAAAGAAATATTTATACCAAACGACCTTAAATTAGGTGAAATAAGTACAAAAAAAACACTTAAAAATTTTTCATTTATCAAAAAAAATTGAAAGAATGGGGGGGTATTAGGGGTCTTTTTTTACTACTTTTTTAAATTCAATATCTCGGTAACCTGAAAAGCTAGAGAGTCCAGTTTTAGCTCATTTTGTAGTGTTTTTTATCCTCTTTCTAATGGCGGTTTATCAAAATGTATAAGAGTTAAAATAAAAAAGTTACAATCATTCAAAAATTGAAAAAAATTCATTTTTGCAAAAAGTGCAATTTTGTCAATTTTTTATTTTGCTCCAGGAGGGTTCCAATGCACAGCAAAGAGCATATTTACACCAAACGACCTTAAATTAGGTGAAATTACAAAAAAAGCACTTTAAAATTTTTCATTTTTCAAAAAAATTGAAAGAATGGGGGGGTATTAGGGGTCCTTTTTTAATACTTTTTGAAATTCAATATCTCGGTAACCTGAAGAGCTAGAGAGTCCAGTTTTGGCTCATTTTGTAGTATTTTTTATCCTCTTTCTAATGGCGTTCTAGCGAAATCTATCAGAGTTCAAATAAAGAAGTTACAATCATTCAAAAAATTAAAAAATTTCATTTTTGCAAAAAGTGCAATTTTGTCAATTTTTTATTTTGCTCCAGGAGGGTTCCAATGCACAGCAAAGAGCATATTTATACCAAACGACCTTAAATTAGGTGAAATAAGTACAAAAAAAGCACTTAAAATTTTTCATTTATCAAAAAAAATTGAAAGAATGGGGGGGTATTAGGGGTCTTTTTCTACTTCTTTTTGAAATTCAATATCTCGGTAACCTGAAGAGCTAGAGAGTCCAGTTTTGGCTCATTTTGTAGTGTTTTTTATCCTCTTTCTAATGGCGTTTTATCAAAATGTATAAGAGTTAAAATAAAAAAGTTACAATCATTCAAAAATTGAAAAAATTTCATTTTTACAAAAAGTGCAATTTTGTCAATTTTTTATTTTGCTCCAGGAGGGTTCCAATGCACAACAAAGAGCATATTTACACCAAACGACCTTAAATTAGGTGAAATAAGTACAAAAAAAGCACTTACAAATTTTTCATTTTTCAAAAAAATTTAAAGAATGGGGGGGTATTAGGGGTCTTTTTTTACTACTTTTTTAAATTCAATATCTCGGTAACCTGAAAAGCTAGAGAGTCCAGTTTTAGCTCATTTTGTAGTGTTTTTTATCCTCTTTCTAATGGCGTTTTATCAAAATGTATAAGAGTTAAAATAAAAAAGTTACAATCATTCAAAAATTGAAAAAATTTCATTTTTACAAAAAGTGCAATTTTGTAAATTTTTTATTTTGCTCCAGGAGGGTTCCAATGCACAACAAAGAGCATATTTACACCAAACGACCTTAAATTAGGTGAAATAAGTACAAAAAAAGCACTTACAAATTTTTCATTTTTCAAAACAATTTAAAGAATGGGGGGGTATTAGGGGTCTTTTTTTACTACTTTTTTAAATTCAATATCTCGGTAACCTGAAAAGCTAGAGAGTCCAGTTTTAGCTCATTTTGTAGTGTTTTTTATCCTCTTTCTAATGGCGTTTTATCAAAATGTATAAGAGTTAAAATAAAAAAGTTCCAATCATTCAAAAATTGAAAAAATTTCATTTCTACAAAAAGTGCAATTTTGTCAATTTTTTATTTTGCTCCAGGAGGGTTCCAATGCACAACAAAGAGCATATTTACACCAAACGACCTTAAATTGGGTGAAATTACAAAAAAAGCACTTTAAAATTTTTCATTTTTCAAAAAATTGAAAGAATGGGGGGGTATTAGGGGTCCTTTTTTAATACTTTTTGAAATTCAATATCTCGGTAACCTGAAGAGCTAGAGAGTCCAGTTTTGGCTCATTTTGTAGTATTTTTTATCCTCTTTCTAATGGCGTTCTAGCAAAATCTATCAGAGTTCAAATAAAGAAGTTACAATCATTCAAAAATTGAAAAAATTTCATTTTTGCAAAAAGTGCAATTTTGTCAATTTTTTATTTTGCTCCAGGAGGGTTCCAATGCACAGCAAAGAGCATATTTATACCAAACGACCTTAAATTAGGTGAAATAAGTACAAAAAAAACACTTAAAAATTTTTCATTTATCAAAAAAAATTGAAAGAATGGGGGGGTATTAGGGGTCTTTTTTTACTACTTTTTTAAATTCAATATCTCGGTAACCTGAAAAGCTAGAGAGTCCAGTTTTACTCATTTTGTAGTGTTTTTTATCCTCTTTCTAATGGCGTTTTATCAAAATGTATAAGAGTTAAAATAAAAAAGTTACAATCATTCAAAAATTGAAAAAATTTCATTTTTGGAAAAAGTGCAATTTTGTCAATTTTTTATTTTGCTCCAGGAGGGTTCCAATACACAGCAAAGAGCATATTTATACCAAACGACCTTAAATTAGGTGAAATAAGTACAAAAAAGCACTTTAAAATTTTTTATTTTCAAAAAATTTGAAAGAATGGGGGGGTATTAGGGGTTCTTTTTTAATACTTTTTGAAATTCAATATCTCGGTAACCTGAAAAGCTAGAGAGTCCAGTTTTGGCTCATTTTGTAGTATTTTTTATCCTCTTTCTAACGGCGTTATAGCAAAATCTATCGGAGTTCAAATAAAAAAGTTACAATCATTCAAAAATTTAAAAAATTTCATTTTTGCAAAAAGTGCAATTTTGTCAATTTTTTATTTTGCTCCAGGAGGGTTCCAATGCACAGCAAAGAGCATATTTATACCAAACGACCTTAAATTAGGTGAAATAAGTACAAAAAAAGCACTTAAAAATTTTTCATTTATCAAAAAAAATTGAAAGAATGGGGGGGTATTAGGGGTCTTTTTTTACTACTTTTTTAAATTCAATATCTCGGTAACCTGAAAAGCTAGAGAGTCCAGTTTTGGCTCATTTTGTAGTGTTTTTTATCCTCTTTCTAATGGCGTTTTATCAAATGTATAAGAGTTAAAATAAAAAAGTTACAATCATTCAAAAATTTAAAAAAATTTATTTTTGCAAAAAGTGCAATTTTGTCAATTTTTATTTTTCTCCAGGAGGGTTCCAATGCACAGCAAAGAGCATATTTATACCAAACGACCTTAAATTAGGTGAAATAAGTAAAAAAAAAGCACTTACAAATTTTTCATTTTTCAAAAAAATTTAAAGAATGGGGGGGTATTAGGGGTCTTTTTTTACTACTTTTTAAA
>NW_028098565.1:0-28858 GCF_016097725.1 Ips typographus
TTTTTGGCAGTTCAAACTTTGACATCACTTTTCTCCCTGACTGTACTTGATTTTGCAGTGTTTTTTATGTCGTTAGATAGGAAATTTAATGAGGATTCCAAAAATGTACTTGAAACTGTCATTTTCTTACTCCAAGTGGGTTTTACAAGCGATTTTGTCCCTGACTGTCTTTGAAAATTGTCTTTTTGGCAGTTCAAACTTTGACATCACTTTTCTCCCTGACTGTACTTGATTTTGCAGTGTTTTTTATGTCGTTAGATAGGAAATTTAATGAGGATTCCAAAAATGTACTTGAAACTGTCATTTTCTTACTCCAAGTAGGTTTTACAAGCAATTTTGTCCCTGACTGTCTTTGAAAACTATCTTTTTGGCAGTTCAAACTTTGACATCACTTTTCTCCCTGACTGTACTTGATTTTGCAGTATTTTTTTATGTCGTTAGATAGGAAATTTAATGAGGATTTCAAAAATGTGCTTAAAACAGTAATTTTCCTACTCCAAGTAGGTTTTACAAGCGATTTTGTCCCTGACTGTCTTTGAAAACTGTCTTTTTGACAGTTCAAACTTTGATATCACTTTTCTCCCTGACTGTACCTGATTTTGTAGTGTTTTTTTATGTCATTAGATAGGAAATTTAAAGAGGATTCCAAAAATGTGCTTAAAACAGTCATTTTGGTACTCCAAGTGGGTTTTACAAGCGATTTTGTCCCTAACTGTCTTTGAAAACTGTCTTTTTGGCAGTTCAAACTTTGACATCACTTTTCTCCCTTGCTGTACTTGATTTTGTAGTTTTTTTTTGTGTCATTAGATAGGAAATTTAAAGAGGATTCCAAAAATGTGCTTAAAACAGTAATTTTCTTACTCCAAGTGAGTTTTACAAGCGATTTTGTCCCTGACTGTCTTTGAAAACTGTCTTTTGACAGTTCAAACTTTGATATCACTTTTCTCCCTGACTGTACCTGATTTTGTAGTGTTTTTTTATGTCATTAGATAGGAAATTTAAAGAGGATTCCAAAAATGTGCTTAAAACAGTCATTTTCTTACTCCAAGTGGGTTTTACTAGCGATTTTGTCCCTGACTGTCTTTGAAAACTGTCTTTTTGGCAGTTCAAACTTTGACATCACTTTTCTCCCTGACTGTACTTGATTTTGTAGTATTTTTTTATGTCGTTAGATAGGAAATTTAATGAGGATTTCAAAAATGTGCTTAAAACAGTAATTTTCCTACTCCAAGTAGGTTTTACAAGCGATTTTGTCCCTGACTGTCTTTGAAACCTGTCTTTTTGACAGTTCAAACTTTGTTATCACTTTTCTCCCTTACTGTACTTGATTTTGTAGTGATTTTTTATGTCGTTAGATAGGAAATTTAATGAGGATTCCAAAAATGTCCTTAAAACAGTAATTTTCTTACTCCAAGTGGGTTTTACAAGCGATTTTGTCCCTGACTGTCTTTGAAAACTGTCTTTTTGGCAGTTCAAACTTTGACACCACTTTTCTCCCTGACTGTACTTAATTTTGTAGTGTTTTTTTATGTCACTAGATAGGAAATTTAATGAGGATTCCAAAATGTCCTTAAAACAGTAATTTTCTTACTCCAAGTGGGTTTTACAAGCGATTTTGTCCCTGACTGTCTTAGAAAACTGTCTTTTTGGCAGTTCAAACTTTGACACCACTTTTCTCGCTGACTGTACTAAATTTTGTAGTGTTTTTTTTATGTCATTAGATAGGAAATTTAATGAGGATTCCAAAAATGTGCTTAAAACACTAATTTTCCTACTCCAAGTGGGTTTTACAAGCGATTTTGTCCCTGACTGTCTTAGAAAACTGTCTTTTTGGCAGTTCAAACTTTGACACCACTTTTCTCCCTGACTGTACTTAATTTTGTAGTGTTTTTTTATGTCACTAGATAGGAAATTTAATGAGGATTCCAAAAATGTGCTTAAAACAGTAATTTTCCTACTCCAAGTGGGTTTTACAAGCGATTTTGTCCCTGACTGTCTTAGAAAACTGTCTTTTTGGCAGTTCAAACTTTGACACCACTTTTCTCGCTGACTGTACTAAATTTTGTAGTGTTTTTTTTATGTCATTAGATAGGAAATTTAATGAGGATTCCAAAAATGTGCTTAAAACAGTAAATTTCCTACTCCAAGTGGGTTTTACAAGCGATTTTGTCCCTGACTGTCTTTGAAAACTGTCTTTTTGGCAGTTCAAACTTTGACATCACTTTTCTCCCTTACTGTACTTGATTTTGTAGTTTTTTTTATGTTGTTAGATAGGAAATTTAATGAGGATTCCAAAAATGTGCTTAAAACAGTAATTTTCCTACTCCAAGTGGGTTTTACAAGCGATTTTGTCCCTGACTGTCTTGGAAAACTGTCTTTTTGGCAGTTCAAACTTGACATCACTTTTCTCCCTTACTGTACTTGATTTTGTAGTTTTTTTTATGTTGTTAGATAGGAAATTTAATGAGGATTCCAAAAATGTGCCTAAAACAGTCATTTTCTTACTCCAAGTGGGTTTTACTAGCGATTTTGTCCCTGACTGTCTTTGAAAACTGTCTTTGACTTGATTTTGTAGTTTTGGTGTAGTCTGGTAGCTGTTTTGACTGTCTAAAATTGTCAGGAAGGCTTCAGGTAGCATTTTTGACTACTCAAACCCATCAAACGTCACTTTGACACTTTAAAGACAGTAAAAATGCTTCTGGTAGCCGTTTTGACTGTCTCACTGGATTGTATCAACAAAATGCATTCCCCGTCACTTTGACAGCCCGCAACTCGGTTTGTTTGACAGTTACGGCAAAATGTCACGTGACACAATTTGTAGCCCGGAGAGTGCTCTATAAACTGTCAAATGACAGGGAAATCGTAAAAGTGTCAAATAAGCGAGTTATTTACGATCAAAGTGAGTGACTGTATTTTACCACAACTTGGACTGGAGTTAGTTCGGTTCAAGCTCGTGTATCTCCGGTTCGGTGACTTTAAGAGCAAAAAGTGCGGTTAGGTGTTTTAAAGAGAATTTCCAGAGCTGTCCAATGATTTTTTAGCGCACTCTGTAGCGCGAAAAACGCCAGAGTTACGGGCTGTCAAAGTGACAAGCGACGTCAAATTCTGACTGACGAGTTGGTTCGGTTCGAGCTCGCGTAACTCCGTTTCGGTGACTTTAAGAGCAAAAAGTGCGGTTAGGTGTTTTAAAGAGAATTTCCAGAGCTGTCCAATGATTTTTGAGCGCCCTCTGTAGCGCGAAAAACGCCAGAGTTACGAGCTGTCAAAGTGACAGCGACGTCAAATTCGCTCCGCGCAGTCGTAACGAGTGTTGCGGGCACGAGTGTTGGCATGTTTTTTCTGCTTACCGTAGGGATTGTTAGGATTGTGACAGCAGCAGGAATCGTGGAACAGTTTTTCGCTGCAGTAACCGTAAACGGACGAGTCGCAAATCGGGCATCTCCGCTTCAGGGCCCCTTCGGGGCTCAGCCCTTGACGATTCGTGGACCAACGGAGAAAGGGCGGTTCAAAGGGCGACCGTAGGCCGGTATCAAAGGGCGACGCATCGATGGCATTATTGAAGATCGCTAAATGGTAACGTAAAAGTGTCTTAATTGATAATCAATTTAGCAAAACACTAACTACAAATACTGTGTGTTTCTGGCAGTTCAAACTTTGACACCGTTTTTCTCCCTGACTGTACTCAATTTTTTAGTGTTTTTTATGTCATTAGATAGGAAATTTAATGAGGATTCCAAAAATGTGCTTAAAAACATGAATGGGTCACTCCAAGTGGGTTTTACAAGCGATTTTGTCCCTGACTGTCTTTGAAAACTGTCTTTTTGACAGTTCAAACTTTGACACCACTTTTCTCCCTGACTGTACTTGATTTTGTAGTGTTTTTTTATGTCGTTAGATAGGAAATTTAAAGAGGATTCCAAAAATGTGCTTAAAACAGTCATTTTTCTACCCCAAGTGGGTTTTACAAGCGATTTTGTCCCTGACTGTCTTTGAAAACTGTCTTTTTGGCAGTTCAAACTTTGACATCATTTTTCTCCCTTACTGTACTTGATTTTGTAGTTTTTTTTATGTCACTAGATAGGAAATTTAATGAAGATTTCAAAAATGTGCTTAAAACAGTCATTTTCTTACCCCAAATGGGTTTTACAAGCGATTTTGTCCCTGACTGTCTTTGAAAACTGTCCTTTTGAAAATTCAAATTTTGACACCACTTTTCTCCCTGACTGTACCTGATTTTGTAGTGTTTTTTTATGTCATTAGATAGGAAATTTAATGAGGATTCCAAAAATGTGCTTAAAACAGTCATTTTCTTACTCCAAGTGGGTTTTACAAGCGATTTTGTCCCTGACTGTCTTTGAAAACTGTCATTTTGGCAGTTCAAACTTTGACATCATTTTTCTCCCTTACTGTACTTGATTTTGTAGTTTTTTTATGTCACTAGATAGGAAATTTAATGAAGATTTCAAAAATGTGCTTAAAACAGTCATTTTCTTACCCCAAATGGGTTTTACAAGGGATTTTGTCCCTGACTGTCTTTGAAAACTGTCCTTTTGAAAATTCAAATTTTGACACCACTTTTCTCCCTGACTGTACCTGATTTTGTAGTGTTTTTTTATGTCATTAGATAGGAAATTTAATGAGGATTCCAAAAATGTGCTTAAAATAGTCATTTTCTTACTCCAAGTGGGTTTTACAAGCGATTTTGTCCCTGACTGTCTTTGAAAACTGTCATTTTGGCAGTTCAAACTTTGACATCATTTTTCTCCCTTACTGTACTTGATTTTGTAGTTTTTTTTATGTCACTAGATAGGAAATTTAATGAAGATTTCAAAAATGTGCTTAAAACAGTCATTTTCTTACCCCAAATGGGTTTTACAAGGGATTTTGTCCCTGACTGTCTTTGAAAACTGTCCTTTTGAAAATTCCAATTTTGACACCACTTTTCTCCCTGACTGTACCTGATTGTGTAGTGTTTTTTTATGTCATTAGATAGGAAATTTAATGAGGATTCCAAAAATGTGCTTAAAACAGTCATTTTCTTACTCCAAGTGGGTTTTACAAGCGATTTTGTCCCTGACTGTCTTTGAAAACTGTCATTTTGGCAGTTCAAACTTTGACATCATTTTTCTCCCTTACTGTACTTGATTTTGTAGTTTTTTTTATGTCACTAGATAGGAAATTTAATGAAGATTTCAAAAATGTGCTTAAAACAGTCATTTTCTTACCCCAAATGGGTTTTACAAGGGATTTTGTCCCTGACTGTCTTTGAAAACTGTCCTTTTGAAAATTCAAATTTTGACACCACTTTTCTCCCTGACTGTACCTGATTTTGTAGTGTTTTTTTATGTCATTAGATAGGAAATTTAATGAAGATTTCAAAAATGTGCTTAAAATAGTCATTTTTTTACTCCAAGTGGGTTTTACAAGCGATTTTGTCCCTGACTGTCTTTGAAAACTGTCATTTTGGCAGTTCAAACTTTGACATCATTTTTCTCCCTTACTGTACTTGATTTTGTAGTGTTTTTTTATGTCATTAGATAGGAAATTTAATGAGGATTCCAAAAATGTGCTTAAAATAGTCATTTTCTTACTCCAAGTGGGTTTTACAAACGATTTTGTCTCTGACTGTCTTTGAAAACTGTCTTTTTGGCAGTTCAAATTTTGACACCACTTTTCTTCCTGACTGTACTTGATTTTGTAGTGTTTTTTTATGTCATTAGATAGGAAATTTAATGAGGATTCCAAAAATGTGCTTGAAACTGTCATTTTCTTACTTCAAGTGGGTTTTACAAGCCATTTTGTCTCTGACTGTCTTAGAAAACTGTCTTTTTGACAGTTTAAACTTTGACATCACTTTTTTCCCTTACTGTACCTGATTTTGTAGTGTTTTTTATGTCACTAGATAGGAAATTTAATGAGGATTCCAAAAATGTGCTTAAAATAGTAATTTTCCTACTCCAAGTGGGTTTTACAAGCGATTTTGTCCCTGACTGTCTTTGAAAACTATCTTTTTGGCAGTTCAACTTTGACATCACTTTTCTCCCTGACTGTACTTGATTTTGTAGTGTTTTTTATGTTGTTGGATAGGAAATTTAATGAGGATTCCAAAAATGTGCTTAAAACAGTCATTTTCCTACTCCAAGTCAGTTTTACAAGCGATTTTGTCCCTGACTGTCTTTGAAAACTGTCATTTTGGCAGTTGAAACTTTGACATCATTTTTCTCCCTTACTGTATCAGATTTTGTAGTGTTTTTTATGTCACTAGATAGGAAATTTAATGAGGATTTCAAAAATGTGCTTAAAACAGTAATTTTCCTACTCCAAGTGGGTTTTACAAGCGATTTTGTCCCTGACTGTCTTTGAAAATTGTCATTTTGGCAGTTCAAACTTTGACATCATTTTTCTCCCTTACTGTATCAGATTTTGTAGTGTTTTTTATGTCACTAGATAGGAAATTTAATGAGGATTTCAAAAATGTGCTTAAAACAGTAATTTTCCTACTCCAAGTGGGTTTTATAAGCGATTTTGTCCCTGACTGTCTTTGAAAATTGTCTTTTTGACAGTTGAAACTTTGACACCACTTTTCTCCCTGACTGTACTTGATTTTGTAGTTTTTTTTAATGTCACTGGATAGGAAATTTAATGAGGATTCCAAAAATGTGCTTAAAACAGTAATTTTCTTACTCCAAATGGGTTTTGCAAGCGATTTTGTCCCTGACTGTCCTTAACAGTATTCAATTTTCAAATTTGTTGCACCAAAGCAGTTTTTCCTCAATAACTCAAAAACGGTGAAAGTTACAAAAAAAATTCAAGAGACCAAAAACGTTCCTAATCAACTCCTTAACCCAACACCGTAAGTTTGCAGGACACTTTTTGCTTGCGGTATACAGGGTGTGCATGAACAGTACGGTGATTGCCTGTTTTTGGTCACCCTGTGCGCAATTTTTCAGATAAAATTTTTTACTCAACACCACTGAAAAGAGCAGTTCAAGACGGTTAATTTGATTGGTTCAACCCCCGTGAACTCCCGAAAACAACCGAGTTACAGGGTGTTCAAATTTCAAATTGTTAAATTTTCCTGCCACACAGAATTTCACTTTACCGCACCGGTAAATGTACTTAAAAATCACTTAAAATAAGGGAAATCCCTTATCCCCTAAGGGATGTGACGTAATATGTGGCAGTTGAACTGTCAAATCAAAAAGAAGTCATGTGACCAGCTGTCAAATTAAGTCACATCCTAAACTATCTTAGATACAGAGTGTTTCTCTAATTTTGGATTTCTTATTCTTCCTGTCCGTATGCGGCGGAAATTTTCGGATTTTTCTTATTTTTAGCTCTTCCCAGGGAACCACCCTGTATATTGCTGTCTAGTACAGGTCAGTATTGTCTCATTTTTACTCACTTGTGGCCAAAACAGGGCGGCAAACTGCTAACACGCTCAAGCACAAAATCACTACAATCGTGGGCATTTTACTAAGCAAAATGAACGAAAAGCCGTTCTTCGGTAAATTTAAATCGACATTCGAATAACGGTACAAAAAGTCCATTGACTTGATAGTTTTCTTCGGATTGATTTAATTTCTGACCAATCATAACGGGAAATTTGATCGAAAATAGAGAGATGCAGCAATCTTAACGCTACTCCTAGGGATCGTAGAAGGCTTGGATTTTCGGGCTGCTAAAGGTCTCCAATAAATTTTTTAAATGAGACTAATCGGAATTTTTGCCTTTTCACGATGACTGGATGCGCGTTTCGCTTTGGCACTCAGATTGGGAGTTTTTGTAAATTTAAAAATCTTAAAAACCACAGGATGGGTAATTTGAGGGTAAACTTTTCAAAGTCAATTTTTTCCCCAACCACTACAGATATCAAAATAAAACCAGTTGCGTGCAGTAGAACACCCCAAAATACGCATTTTACGTTCTAAGACATTTTGTCGTAGGACGCACCGTTTGGGAGTTGGTTGGGTTTCAAAAATTTGGGCCCCTCCCCAGAAAAATCCGTGGGACACCTGGTGGGATTTCAGTCGATTACGGCCCTGTCCTGTCACCTATCGGGCTGATTTTTTTTCTAGTACTGCCCTGACCCTGGACAGCCCACAACCAAAAAATCAAATTTTTCCTTTAAACCGTTCCAAAGATATTGAATTTTGTAAAAATAAGTTACGTTCAGTACTCCGCACGACCCTAATTGAGGTTTGTGACACTGTTTCGTTTGAACCTCAATAACTTCCTTATTTGACTAACTTAATAAGGACTTTTATACGTCAATGGATAGCTAATAAAATAAGCTTTCCAACGGTATATAAACATTGGTTGGTTGGTTAGGTAGTTTGGCCGCTAGAGGGCTTCAAAGTTGACCAAACTTTTTTCTCCAATTTTCATGCACCCTTTCGTTTGAACCTCAACAACTCTCTTATTTGACTGACAAGGTATGGACTTTTATATGTCTATGGATAGCTAATAAAATAAGCTTTCCAACGGTATATAAACATTGGTTGGTTGGTTGGATAGTTTGGCCGCTAGAGGGCTTCAAACTTGACCAAAATTTCAAAGTCAATTTTCTCCCCAACCACTACAGATATCAAGACGAAACCAGTTGCGTCCGGTAGAACACCCCAAAATACGCATTTTCTGTTCTAAGACATTTTGTCGTAGGACGCACCGTTTGGGAGTTGGTTGGGTTTCAAAAATTTGGGCCCCTCCCCAGAAAAATCCGTGGGACACCTGGTGGGATTTCAGTCAATTACGGTCCTGTCCTGCCACCTATCGGGCTGATTTTTTTTTCCAGTACTGCCCTGACCCTAGACAGCCCCCAACCAAAAAATCACATTTTTCCTTTAAACCGTTCCAGAGATATTGAATTTTTAAAAAATAAGTTACGTTCCGTACTCCGCACGACCCTAATTGAGGTTTGTGACACTGTTTCGTTTGAACCTCAATAACTTCCTTATTTGACTGAGTTGATAAGGACTTTTATATGTCAATGGATAGCTAATAAAATAAGCTTTCCAACGGTATATAAACATTGGTTGGTTGGTTAGGTAGTTTGGCCGCTAGAGGGCTTCAAAGTTGACCAAACTTTTTTCTCCAATTTTCATGCACCCTTTCGTTTGAACCTCAACAACTCTCTTATTTGACTGACAAGGTATGGACTTTTATATGTCTATGGATAGCTAATAAAATAAGCTTTCCAACGGTATATAAACATTGGTTGGTTGGTTGGATAGTTTGGCCGCTAGAGGGCTTCAAACTTGACCAAAATTTCAAAGTCAATTTTCTCCCCAACCACTACAGATATCAAGACGAAACCAGTTGCGTCCGGTAGAACACCCCAAAATACGCATTTTCTGTTCTAAGACATTTTGTCGTAGGACGCACCGTTTGGGAGTTGGTTGGGTTTCAAAAATTTGGGCCCCTCCCCAGAAAAATCCGTGGGACACCTGGTGGGATTTCAGTCAATTACGGTCCTGTCCTGCCACCTATCGGGCTGATTTTTTTTTCCAGTACTGCCCTGACCCTAGACAGCCCCCAACCAAAAAATCACATTTTTCCTTTAAACCGTTCCAGAGATATTGAATTTTTAAAAAATAAGTTACGTTCCGTACTCCGCACGACCCTAATTGAGGTTTGTGACACTGTTTCGTTTGAACCTCAATAACTTCCTTATTTGACTGAGTTGATAAGGACTTTTATATGTCAATGGATAGCCAATAAAATAAGCTTTCCAACGGTATATAAATATTGGTTGGTTAGTTGGATAGTTTGGCCGCTAGAGGGCTTCAAACTTGACCAAACTTTTTTCTGAAATTTTAATGCACCATTTCGTTTGAACTTAAACTACTGTCTTATTTGACTGACTTGATAAGGACTTTTATATGTCAATGGATAGCCAATAAAATAAGCTTTCCAACGGTATATAAACATTGGTTGGTTAGTTAGATAGTTTGGCCGCTAGAGGGCTTCAAAGTTGACTAAAGAAATTTTGACGTCATTATCATTTTATTGTCCTAAAACTAGCTGTACATTGGATTTAAGTGTGAAAATCTGCAATTTCATTGAAATATCAGCAGTTTTTGTGCAAAACCTTCACGATGGTACCTTTCTGGAAGCCAAACTGGTAGAAAGCGAGAAATGGAAAATTCCTGATTATCCACAGATCCCTTTGGTGGGTGTAATTGAAGTACCATCGAAATGGGGCCCATTTCAACGTGTAATACACCAATTCCATGAAATGGTAGAGGCATTTCTCCCATAAACTCAACTTTTGGTAACCCATCATGGTATTGGTGGTAAACTGCTCCAGAAAGCTCATGATGACGTTGAAATTCAACATGGGCTGGATGGTCCACAATCCATTGACGAGGTGCCGGGACATTTCTAGAAATTTTGGGTTTTTTTGCTGAATTTTTGGAACGAATACTCGTCGAAAAAGCTCCATGCAGATTGTCCTGGTCCGGCCTACTGATCCGGCGCAAAGGTTGAACCTGCGTAAACACGAAAAAACTCGATTACTTGACAAGTGACGTCAAAATGACACTGAACGTCAAAGATAGTCCAGACTGTGAGCTATCCAAAAATATGATCACATGACCTGATAACTCACATCGTTTGGCCGCTAGAGGGCGTTAAAGCTACACCTAACAGACTAAAAACAGTTGTTTTTGACACTTGTCGCTTTGACCTTGAATAACTCGGTTATTTGACACTTGACGTCAAAATGACACTGAAAGTCAAAGATAGTCCAGACTGTGAGCTATCCAAATATATGATCACATGACCTGATACCTTACGTCGTTTGCCCGCTAGAGGGCGTTAAAGTTACACCTAACAGACTAAAAACAGTTGTTTTTGACACTTGTCGCTTTGACCTTGAATAACTCAGTTATTTGACACTTGACGTCAAAATGACACTGAAAGTCAAAGATAGTCCAGACTGTGGGCTATCCAAAAATATGATCACATGACCTGATAAGTCACGTCGTTTGACCGCTAGAGGGCGTTAAAATTACACCTAACAGACTAAAAACAGTTGTTTTTGACACTTGTCGCTTTGACCTTGAATAACTCAGTTATCTGACACTTGACGTCAAAATGACACTGAAAGTCAAAGATAGTCCAGACTGTGAGATGTCCAAAAATATGATCACATGACCTGATAACTCACATCGTTTGGCCGCTAGAGGGCGTTAAATGTACACCT
This sequence comes from Ips typographus, assembly GCF_016097725.1. Lineage (NCBI taxonomy): Eukaryota > Metazoa > Arthropoda > Insecta > Coleoptera > Curculionidae > Ips > Ips typographus. The sequence continues at coordinate 11,207 of NW_028098565.1, forward strand.
AACAGACTAAAAACAGTTGTTTTTTACACTGGTCGCTTTGACCTTGAATAACTCGGTTATTTGACACTTGACGTCAAAATGACACTGAAAGTCAAAGATAGTCCAGACTGTGAGCTATCCAAATATATGATCACATGATCTGATAACTTACGTCGTTTGGCCGCTAGAGAGCGTTAAAGTTACACCTAACAGACCAAAACAGTGATTTTGACACTTTTTACTTTGACGTTGAATAACTCGGTTATTTGACACTTGACGTCAAAATGACACTGAAAGTCAAAGATAGTCCAGACTGTGAGCTGTCCAAAAATATGATCACATGACCTGATAACTTACGTCGTTTGGCCGCTAGAGGGCGTTAAAGTTACACCTAACAGACTAAAAACAGTTGTTTTTGACGCTGGTCGCTTTGACCTTGAATAACTCGGTTATTTGACACTTGACGTCAAAATGACACTAAAAGTCAAAGATAGTCCAGACTGTGAGCTATCCAAATATATGATCACATGACCTGATAACTCACGTCGTTTGGCCGCTAGAGGGCGTTAAAGTTACACCTAACAGACTAAAAACAGTTGTTTTTGACACTTGTCGCTTTGACCTTGAATAACTCGGTTATTTGACACTTGACGTCAAAATGACACTGAAAGTCAAAGATAGTCCAGACTCTGAGCTATCCAAATATATGATCACATGAGCTGATAACTCACATCGTTTGGCCGCTAGAGGGCGTTAAAGTTACACCTAACAGACTAAAAACAGTTGTTTTTGACACTTGTCGCTTTGACCTTGAATAACTCGGTTATTTGACACTTGACGTCAAAATGACACTGAAAGTCAAAGATAGTCCAGACTGTGAGCTATCCAAATATATGATCACATGATCTGATAACTTACGTCGTTTGGCCGCTAGAGGGCGTTAAAGTTACACCTAACAGACTAAAAACAGTTGTTTTTGACACTTGTCGCTTTGACCTTGAATAACTCGGTTATTTGACACTTGACGTCAAAATGACACTGAATGTCAAAGATAGTCCAGACTGTGAGCTATCCAAATATATGATCACATGACCTGATAACTCACGTCGTTTGCCCGCTAGAGAGCGTTAAAGTTACACCTAACAGACTAAAAACAGTTGTTTTTGACACTTGTCGCTTTGACCTTGAATAACTCGGTTATTTGACACTTGACGTCAAAATGACACTGAATGTCAAAGATAGTCCAGACTGTGAGCTATCCAAATATATGATCACATGACCTGATAACTCACGTCGTTTGCCCGCTAGAGAGCGTTAAAGTTACACCTAACAGACTAAAAACAGTTGTTTTTGACACTTGTCGCTTTGACCTTGAATAACTCGGCTATTTGACACTTGACGTCAAAATGACACTGAAAGTCAGAGATAGTCCAGACTGTGAGCTATCCAAATATATGATCACATGATCTGATAACTCACGTCGTTTGGCCGCTAGAGGGCGTTAAAGTTACACCTAACAGACTAAAAACAGTTGTTTTTGACACTTGTCGCTTTGACCTTGAATAACTCGGTTATTTGACACTTGACGTCAAAATGACACTGCAAGTCAGAGGTAGTCCAGACTGTGAGCTATCCAAATATATGATCACATGATCTGATAACTCGCGTCGTTTGGCCGCTAGAGGGCGTTAAAGTTACACCTAACAGACTAAAAACAGTTGTTTTTGACGCTTGTCGCTTTGACCTTGAATAACTCGATTATTTGACACTTGACGTCAAAATGACACTGAAAGTCAAAGATAGTCCAGACTGTGAGCTGTCCAAAAATATGATCACATGACCTGATAAGTCACGTCGTTTGACCGCTAGAGGGCGTTAAAGTTACACCTAACAAACCAAAATGATTTTTCGATCACCCTGTATACAATTTTTTGGGAAGAATTTTTTGTTTAACATCACTGGAAAGAGCAGTTCAAGACGGTTAATTTGAGTGGTTGAACCACCCTGTACGTTAGAAAATAACCGAGATACTGGGTGGTCAAGTTTCGGACTAGTTTTTGGGTTAAATCAGTTTTTGGGAAAAATCTCAAGAACGGTTAAAGTTACAAAAAAATTGCAAGAGACTAAAAATGTTCCTAAGGAATCACTGAACCTGACAACGCAACGCACGAACCTGAATTCAATTGCTGGTATACAGGGTGGAAACAAAATTGTTAGTGGGTCACTATTTTTGGTCACCCTGTATGCAATTTTTTAGGTAGAATTTTTCGGTTAACACTACAGAAAAGAGCAGGTCAAGACGGTTATTTTGAGTGGTTGAACCACCCTGTACGTTAGAAAATAACCGAGTTACAGGGTGCTCAAGTTTCAGAACACAATTTCAACTGATTTGAAAATTTGTTGCACCAAAACAGTTTTTCTTAAATAACTCAAAAACGGTAAAAGTTACAAAAAAATTGAAAGAAACCAAAAATGTTCCTAATCAACTCCTTAACCCAACACCGTAAGTTTGCAGGACACTTTTTGCTTGCAGTATACAGGGTGTGTATGGAAAGTATGGTGATTGACGATTTTTGGTCACCCTGTACGCAGTTTTTAGGATAGAATTTTTTGCTTTACACCATGGGAAAGAGGAGCTCAAGACGGTTAATTTGAGTGGTTCAACCACCCGGTAGTCCAAAAAGTAACCGAGATATGACACTTTGAATTTTTCATTTTCTGTAAAGTACCTAAATTTGGGGTTGTAACAAAATTTACCGTTCTTCCACTCCCATTTGATGGGCAATCACCCTCCAAAGATGCAAAAACCCTTCCCAGTCCTCCTGGCTAGCTTCGTGGATACCAAAAGATTCCCCATGAATCAGTTGGTAACCCATAAACCCAAATTGGGTTAGGACCATATCCATTTGGGATATCCGCTTCAAACCTTTCTTGCAAGCGCTCTGGCTGGCCGAATTATGCAAATTTTGCACTTCCTCCAGGGAATTCCACAATTTCGATGCACCAGGCTTGAAATCCTCTTCGTACCATATGGTCATGTGGAGTATGGTGGCCACGTAACGTTGATAAGCTGTGAAGGAGCTTCCGGACCTTTTGGTGTGCACCAGGACGTCCAGAATGGTCGGGATGGCCAACACTGAGATCAGACCGTACAATTTGGCGGTGAATATGGCGAATCTGTTGGTTTTGTAGAACTTTTGGCCCCTAAAAGAGTAAAATCCACGATTTTGTTGTAAGAAAGTGAGTTATTACCTACTTTTTGAATAAACCATCATCGTAGAATGGGGGAAGTGAGGTTTTGCGGAAACCAGAGCAAGTGGAGTCGCAAGGAGCGTTAGCTCCTTCGGATAGTAGGAGATCCACGAAAAATTTGGCTTGTAATTTAAAAAAAAAAAACCGGAAAAAACATTAATTTTCAACTTTTTAGCCACTTTTTGTGTAAAATTACCTTCCAACTCCATTACAAGTATTCAAGTCAACGTTTTCGCGTCGCTCATGCTGCACTACTGCAGGATTGTGATTAACTTTCACTGAAGTGAAAGAAGAAAGTGGCTGGGAAGCAAGGTCGCGACGAACTGGTTGAAGAAGCTATACTAGAATGTGCGGAAAGCATTCTTGTCCGTCAGTTCAAACTTTTACACCACTTTTCTCCCTGACTGTACTAAATTTTTTAGTGTTTTTTTGTGTTGTTAGATAGGAAATTTAATGAGGATTCCAAAAATGTGCTTAAAACAATCATTTTCTTACTCCAAGTGGGTGTTATAGGTGATTTTGTCACTGACTGTCTTTTCAAACTGTGTTTCTGGCAATTCAAACTTTGACACCACTTTTCTCCCTGACTGTACTAAATTTTGTAGTGTTTTTTGAGGTTATTGGATAGGAAATTTAATGAGGATTCCAAAAATGTGCTTAAAACAGTCATTTTCTTACTCCAAGTGGGTTTTATAGGTGATTTTGTCCCTGAGTGTACTTTCAAATTGTGTTTCTGGCAGTTCAAACTTTGACACCACTTTTCTCCCTGACTGTACTAAATTTTGTAGTGTTTTTTTATGTGGTTGGATAGGAAATTTAATGAGGATTCCAAAAATGTGCTTAAAACAGTCATTTTCTTACTCTAAGTGGGTTTTATAGGTGTTTTTGTCACTGACTGTCTTTTCAAACTGTCCTTTTGACAGTTCAAACTTTGATACCACTTTTCTCCTTGTCTGTACTAAATTTTGTAGTGTTTTTTGAGGTTATTGGATAGGAAATTTAATGAGGATTTCAAAAATGTGCTTAAAACAGTCATTTTCTCACTCCAAGTGGATTTTATAGGTGATTTTGTCACTGACTGTCTTTTCAAACTGTGTTTCTGGCAGTTCAAACTTTGACAACACTTTTCTCCCTGACTGTACTAAATTTTTTAGTATTTTTTGATGTTGTTGGATAAGAAATTTAATGAGGATTCCAAAAATGTGCTTAAAACAGTCATTTTCTTACTCCAAGTAGGTTTTATAGGTGATTTTGTCCCTGACTGTTCTTTCAAAATGTGTTTCTGGCAGTTCAAACTTTGACACCACTTTTCTCCCTGACTGTACTAAATTTTTCGTGTTTTTTCACGTCTTTGGATAGGAAATTTAATGAGGATTTCAAAAATGTGGTTAAAACAGTCATTTTCTCACTCCAAGTAGGTTTTATAGGTGATTTTGTCAGTGACTGTCTTTTCACACTGTGTTTCTGGCAATTCAAACTTTGACACCACTTTTCTCCCTGACTGTACTAAATTTTGTAGTGTTTTTTTATGTGGTTGGATAGGAAATTTAATGAGGATTTCAAAAATGTGCTTAAAACAGCCATTTTCTTACTCTAAGTGGGTTCTATGGGTGATTTTGTCACTGACTGTCTTGTCAAACTGTCCTTTTGACAGTCCAAACTTTGACACCACTTTTCTCCCTGACTGTACTAAATTTTGTAGTGTTTTTTCAGGTTCGTGGATAGGAAATTTAATGAAGATTCCAAAAATGTGCTTAAAACAGTCATTTTCCTACTCCAAGTGGGTTTTACAAGCGATTTTGACCCTGACTGTCTTTGAAAACTGTCTTTTTGGCAGTTCAAACTTTGACATCACTTTTCTCCCTGACTTTACCTGATTTTGTAGTTTTTTTTGTGTCATTAGATAGGAAATTTAATGAAGATTTCAAAAATGTACTTAAAACAGTAATTTTCTTACTCCAAGTGGCTTTTGTGGGTGATTTTGTCATTGACTGTCTTGTCAAACTGTCCTTTTGACAGTTCAAACTTTGACACCACTTTTCTCCCTGACTGTACTAAATTTTTTAGTGTTTTTTAAGTCATTAGATAGGAAATTTAATGAGGATTCCAAAAATGTGCTTAAAACAGTAATTTTCTTACTCCAAGTGGGTTTTATAGGTGATTTTGTCAGTGACTGTCCTTTCACATTGTGTTTCTGGCAATTCAAACTTTGACACCACTTTTCTCTCTGACTGTACTCAATTTTTAGTGTTTTTTAAGTCATTGGATAGGAAATTTAATGAGGATTCCAAAAATGTGCTTAAAATAGTCATTTTCTCACTCCAAGTGGGTGTTATAGGTGATTTTGTCACTGACTGTCTTTTCAAACTGTGTTTCTAATAGTTCAAACTTTGACACCGCTTTTCTTCCTGTTCTTTTCTTTCTTCATTTAAGCGTCATTAGAAAGAGGATAAAGAATACTACAAAATGAGCCAAAACTGGCCTTTCTAGCTCTTCATGTTACTATTGTTGTTACTATATTGAATTTCTAATAACCCCCCATTCCCATTCTTTTAATTTTTTTGAAGTGTAGAAGATCAACTTTGACGCCCCCTAGCGGCCGAACCGTACCATCAACTTATCAACTTTTATACATCAATGGAAAGCTCATTTCATTAGCTTTCCATTGACATATAAAACTTTATACAAAACGTCCCAAATAAGGGAGTTATTTTGATTTGAATAAGCGAGTGTACCAAAAAAATCATAATTTTGAAAATAAAAAATTTTATGAAAAAAATCAGAAGGTATGACCTTTAAAAATTCTTGACAATTCTAGTTTTTAATTTTTCAAGGTCAAACGGTGCATGGTACCAAAAAAGTGTATAGAAGGTGAAAGTTGCATCCCATCGAGATGCATTTGTAGTAAATATTTCGGATCTCTAACCTGAAACGTTCCTGAGATATTGAGCAAAAAATTGCAAAAAACGAGAGCCAACTTTCACGCCCTCTAGCGGCTAAACGAGACAACTTAGCCGTGTCCACTCAACGTCACGCGATAGCCCCGTTTATTAGCTATCTTTTGTTATAGGGTGTGTTTATACAGGGTGATTCAAATAAGTGAGTTAGGCACGATTTTCTGGAAAAGTGCATCAAAATTTCGCTCTAATTGGGAATTTCTGCTTTCGAGGAGGGTGGTCAAAGTAAGGCTGCTAGAACAAAAACAATTTAATGTCAATACAAATATTTTACATCAAGTAGGCCTAGAATTTGACGTAGATTCCAAAAAATCCAAAAAAGTTTGGTTTATTGCTCAAATTTGGGACACCCTGTATACTGATTAATATTTGGTATTTTTTTTATAAAATGTAAATTAAACAAGTTACAAGGATGTTAAAAATTCATTGAATCACCCTGTAAACTACTCCATTGTATTGTCAATAATTCGGTTATTTTGACAGTTACACGGTGGTTCAATATACCACTTTGTAGCCCTTGAAATTATCTTTTGACCACCCTCTGTATACCGTTTTTACGTAAAACGTCAAATAAGTGAGTTACTTACTGTTAGAAACTGAGTTCTGTTTGATTTTGACAGTTTTTACTGTGACAGCCCGTAACTCTGTTATTTTGACAGTTACAGAGTGGTTCATTATGTCAAATTGTAGCTCTTTGTATCCTCTTTTGATCACCCTGTATAGCTATCTAGGGCACATACCAAATATGTGTTCAATATACCAATTTGTAGCCCATAACATTGTGAATGAAAAGCATTCACCTTGTAATCAAGAATTAAAGCTTTTATACCGGGAAGGTATAAATTTATAAAATCATATTTTTTTAAAAATCTATATTATTTTGAAGTGTTGAGGTTAGGTTTACAACATTTTTCAGAAAGTTTCCGATAATTTTCCATTTTTGGACTCGCTTTTACATCTCTGGAATGTTCTCATCATCAAAGCCCGGTTTCCGAGCATCCTCTGTGACGTCATTAGTGTGACTTTTATTTACAAATTGACGTCATAGGAAGTGCCTCCCTGAATAAACCAAACTTTCAATCTTAAATAAAGTGTTACATTAAATTACATTTTGTAACAATTGTCTTAACTTACAAGATTAATCAGGGAGATTTTACACAACTTTCTAGAAACTTTGGACTAAATTGTGTAAAAAAAAAAACTTCATACAGTAAATCTTTTATTAAATAAATGTACAATACAAACTAAGTAGCAAAAAATTGCTTGCAGCAATCACAGGTGAAACATTTTGGTTTACATTTGACGTAAGAGGACATTTTTATTTAAATTTTTCTTTTTTTTTATAAAACATTATAAAATACAGGAGATCAAAAGAAAAAATGCATTCTATACAATATTTATAACATCATGGAGTGCCCCAAAATGTTTTTCTCTCTCTATTAAATAATTTACCTATTAAATAGTACTAACAGTTGAACGATGCAACTTAAATGTCTTGCTGTTTTAACAAACAAAAGGGGGGCAAGTGACTTCAAGGGGTACTAATACAAAAAATGAAAAGGCACCTTCTTAATACAAATTTAACTGCAAAAAACACTTAAACTGCAGGTAGTGGAGAAACATGTCCATTTGTGTGTTGATGATACTCAACCCCATTTTCCCCATTAGGCAGTGGACTGCCCCCCCTGCTAGAACCACTGCTACTCACTGATGAGCTGGAACTGCACGAATCACTCGAGTCTGTTTCAGAGTCTTCAGAATCAGAGTCACCTTTATGCATGTTTTGCAGTTTGCTCTTTAAAAGTTCGTTTTCCTTTTGCAGCGTTTCATTTTCACTGTTTTGTCTGTCCAACTCTTTTTGGAGACGCGCAATACTTTCTTCCAGATCTTTATATTTTTGCGTGGAACGATTGTCTAGAGCCAGGTACTCATCGATGAGCTCCTGTTTGGACATCTTCTGGAGCTGTTCAGTCTGCACGCTCTGATACTGATCGTTAAAGTCCTGCATTAGGAATTCGTCTTCGTCCTCGGGGGAGGAGTAAAATTCTTCGCCCCCGTCCGAGTCTACGCTGAAACTGGAGTCTCTCGTTCGCGTTACAGACGAAGTGGAGGCCTGATCGATGTTTTTCAGCCGTTCGTCCAGTTTCTCGAATCCTCCATGGTCTTCTAAGAGGAACTGATTGTCGTTGTGGGGCGCTTCAGGTTTGACGATCCGTTTCACCGCTTTACCGTGTTTGGTGCCGTATTTCTGGTAGGGGGCTTTACGTTTGGATTTCCCGCGTCTGGTTTTTCGTTTTTTCGCCGGCACTTCGGCCGAAACCGATCGTCTTTCGGAGCCGTTGGTGGCGCGCGCAGCGCCCCCATTATGGACGACATCTTGAGGAGTTGGTGTAGCGTCGCCCGGTTTTTCAACTCGATTTTCACCGTTTAACGCCTCGGTTATTTCATTCATTTCTACGATTATCACTTTCTACACTCACATCGAACGATTTAAGGTATTCACACTGGACTGGTATCTGCGAGGCCTTTGAATCTCGACCAATTTGGAGGAGCAAGTTTACACGACTGTAACGAAATCGCCATTTTGAATTTTTGATGGGTGTTTGTTCGATTTATGATGAAGAACACAGGAGGGCGCTTTAAACGTTGCAATGTTAAACTACTGCATCGTTGCCACACTTTCCAATAAGTTTTATATCATTCAACACCATACCATTTATTAATTGGAGATTCGTTCTGCGAACAGACCTAATAACAAATAAGTTTCCAAAAACAAACACGTAAATAAACTAAACTGTAGTAAAAACGGTTCATTTTTGAAAAAAAAAGTAACAACTGACAACACTGTTACTGGTGCGCATACTAAACAAGCTAGGGCCTACGTCGTTGAAATAACCTTTGAACCAGACAAAGAAGGCAAATGGCAAATAGAAAAACTGAATTTGTGGTGAATTTTCAAAGTTACAGACAAGGAAGCATCATCAAATGTTGATTGGCAAATACATTTTTGGATTGTTGACGTTTAGAAGGTATGGTCCATTTATTTTTGCCTTTCTTGTCTATTACATGCGTTCCGAGCGCGATAGAATTTTGACGTTATCTAGTCACGTCGGCAATGAATCAGGACGACAATCGGACAATCGGCCGCCATTGTTCACGAAAAGTAAACAAAGAGACATTTTTTATTTTTGATGTAAATTTTACAATATTTTAAGGAGTATTTTGATTTAACTGCGATACTACGTGTGAGACTAGATAATGTGTGTGTGTTTCGGTAGTCAGTTTTGAAAATGCCACCTTAATACACTTTACAACTATCAAGGGGCCCAGTGAAACATTCTGAAGGAACTAGAGTTTGTGGAACAGGAAAGTATGCCTTTTCTAATAGAAAACACTGTCACAATGAAACAGCCCATGTATTTACTTACTCCCAAGAAGAGTTTGAAGAAGAACACTACAAAAACCAAGTTTATTCAAGCCAGTGGTTCTCGAAGAAAGATGGATATAGAATAAAGGTGTATTTAGCAGAAGCTGACAAGGTGATTTACTTAATATTATAAAAAAGACTCTGGTAGAGGTATTAATGAGCTGCTAATACTAAATAGCTTATGTTTCAGGTACCTTTATTCGCCTAATCTGGAGTTTGCTTATCATGCTTTGAAACGGGTCCAAATTTAAAAAGTCCCATTATCAATTGCTCTAAATGACTCTAAACAAAAGGTGTTTGAAGCTATGGTTGTAATGGTGTTGTCAAAATCCATATGCAGAGTGTTGAAAAAGCAAATTTCTAATAAGTTTCAGGTAATATTAGAAAGATACAAGTTACTTAATACATAAATTTGATCAAATGCCATTATCAATTCTGTTATAAGTTAAAACACTGCTTTAGGATTTAATAGTCCCCAGGATACACACATTGCCTTTTCTTTCTTGCAAATTTTATGGAATAATTCTTGAAACGTTGGTATTGGGCTGTTAATGACTCGTTTGAATGCACCTATCTGTGATGTTCTTTCCAGATAATTTAAATTGAATGTGGTTGTTGTTCCCAAGCCAAAGTTTGATTGGAACTTTCCGCCTTTGTTTACCACCAAATGTTGCAAGTTTTCCCGTTTGGTGAAGAAAAATCTTAAATTCTACAAAGGTCTCGCAATAACAACACTAATTAATAAACTTAAACAACGCTAAATTAAGTTTTTATTTCTTCTGTTTGTAGTTTTGGGTGTTTTTCAACTTTTTAAAATTCCTAACCTCAAAATGTTTAGCCGACTGTCAGTTGGGAGTGGGCCCTATGTTGCCACATCTTCCACGAGCAAATGTGAACCTGGTGTATTGTTGGTTGCAGTAATAAACGGACCGATGAATTATACAGTTTTCGATTTATTGACACCCTGTATATTTATAGAAATTTTGGAATTCGTTTTCAAGCTCCATGGAGCGAGCAGCGAGTTTTTGACGTCACGATGACGTAATTTAGCAAAAGCATAATTTAACCAACTGTCAAATTACGTCATTGTGACGTCAATAACGCTCTGCTCGCTCCAGCTTGAAAACGAGTGCGGCCTTTGTTAGGTTAGGTTTTTTTCAATTGTTTTGGCTTCTACAGGTGCCAGTCAATAACCATAGAGATGATTATAGTTTGATCGATTGATGCATAACCAAACAAGTCAATTGATTTAGTATCAAAATACTCCAGAGAGTTAGTTTTTCATAGAAAATGTCAGGACCTGGAAAATTCAAAAGCACAAAAGGAAGGAGCGTCGGTTGCGATCACACGTGAGTATTCCCGTTCGTATTAAAGCGATTTTGGTGATGATTGTAATATTTAGACCGGAGATATGCAATCACCGAGTGAACGGTGAATTCATTCACTACAAACCGAAAAATGCTACAGAAGGTAAAGAAGTCCTGACCGCTTTAGAATCGTTGGGCACCAGAAAATTGCTGGTTCCTAACCGGCAACCCATCGATCGACCTGGAATTCTCCCGTTATCCGAATTTAAACGACTCAAGCAGCAGGCTCACGTAGTGCCTTATAATTGACGTGTGTGACGCAACTGAATGTGAATTTTCCTGCAGGTTATTACACTGGAAGATCGAATGAAGATGATTGAGGAGGCGGAAAAAGAAAAAAACCAGCTTGTAATGGAAAGCACTCAACGGAAAGAAGCTTTACTCAGAACGCAAAAACCTACCAAAAACCAACCTGGCAGCAAATTAGAAACGGTACGTAACATTTAGTTGTTCCTTTTCCACTACACGTGAACTGTGTGAGATGGAAATTTGACGACATTGCGCAAGAATAGTCTTAAAATTTGGTTTTTCAAACTGAAATTCATTTTTGAGTCTCTTAAACTGGACTTCAAGCACTAAAAACAGTCCGGAAATCAATACAAAGATTGTTGTGCATAAAACTTATTTTTTACTACTAAAATTTGTCTTTAAGGCTAGAAAAGATTTTACTAAGACTAAATTGAGTCTAAAAAACACTGGAAACAGTCCAAATTAAATTTTCTGACTTTCTTTTATAAAAATTAGTTTTCAATACTAACATCATAGCGTTTAGTGACAACATTTTTTACTTTTATCACTGAAGAGTCTGAAAAGTCGATTTTTCATTCTTAAAACACTAAAAACAGTCTGAATTTCTTAGAAACGCTTGCACCGATTGGTGTGGAAGTCAATTTAACAGTGAACAAGCTTGAAATGACATTTTCCAGACTGTGGACAGTGTACAAGCTAGCTTTCGGGCCTGATAAGTCAAAGATTGTCTTGAAAATGTATTTTTCAGGCTGAAAGCACTAAAAACAGTCTAGATTTTTCAGAAATGCTCGAATTTTTAGCACTGAGATGTCTAGAAGTCAATTTAATAGTGGCAAAGCATCAAATAACATTTCTAGCCTGTGGAGAATGGAAAAAGGTTTTTTTTTTTAGTTTGCTGTGTCAAAAACTTTGTTGAAAGTTGATTTTCCAAGGTGAAAGCACTAAAAATAGTCGAAAGTTCTAAGAAAACGAAAAGCAAAGTTAAAAAATTTAAAAAGTTAGTCTTCAAGTCAGTTTTCTTAACCTAACCTCACTATCCTGTATTAAAGACTATTTTCAAGACTAGAATATTGAAATTTGTCTTCAAATTGTAAAAACTTACTTCAAATGCAAATTTTAAGCTTCTGATGTCACTTTTTGGTGTTAAAGTTAATTTTCAAGGTTTAAATGTGTGAATTTTTAGTCAAAAATCCTAGAAAAAGTAGTTTTTCATGTCTACGAGACAATTTTTAAACGTTTCAAGTCAATTTTCTCTGTTTCCAAGTCAATTTTCAAGGCTAAAGTCTCAGTTGGTCTAAAAACTATGAAAACTGGTTACAAAGAGAACTTTTTAGGCCTTTCAAGTAAAATTTCTCAGTTTTCAAGTCAATTTACTGGTTTTGAAGTCGATTTTCAAGAAGAAAGTCTTGATTTGTCTGAAAACTATGAAAACTGGTTACAAAGACAACTTTGTAGGCCTTTTAAGTCAATTTACTGGTTTTGAAGGCAATTTTCAAGACTAAAGTCTCAATTTGTCTTAAAACCGTGAAAACTGGTTACAAAGACAACTTTTTATGCCTTTTAAGTCAATTTACTGGTTTTGAAGGCAATTTTCAAGACTAAAGTCTCAATTGGTCTGAAAACTATGAAAACTGGTTACAAAGACAACTTTTTAGGCCTTTCTAGTCAATTTTCTCAGTTTCCAAGTCAATTTACTGGTTTTGAAGTCAATTTTCAAGAAGAAAGTCTTGATTTGTCTGAAAACTATGAAAACTGGTTACAATGACATCTTTTTAGGCCTTTCAAGTCAATTTTCTCAGTTTTCAAGTCAATTTACTGGTTTTGAAGTCAATTTTCAAGACTAAAGTCTCAATTTGTCTTAAAACCGTGAAAACTGGTTACAAAGACAACTTTGTAGGCCTTTTAAGTCAATTTACTAGTTTTGAAGGCAATTTTCAAGATTAAAGTCTCAATTTGTCTAAAAACCATGAAAACTGGTTACAAAGACAACTTTTTAGGCCTTTCTAGTCAATTTTCTCAGTTTTCAAGTCAATTTACTGGTTTTGAAGTCAATTTTCAAGACTAAAGTCTCGATTTGTCTTAAAACCATGAAAACTGGTTACAAAGACAACTTTTTAGGCCTTTCAAGTCAATTTACTGGTTTTGAAGTTAATTTTCTACGTACAGGTAGAATCTGAGGCTGCCAACAAAAATCTCTATCTCCTAAAACGATCCAAAGAACTGATGATTGAACAAGATGAAAGGGTGAAACAGGCCAACGGAATCATTTTAGCGACAAAGTGTAGGGCAATAAGAAACGCCCAGATTGGTGAAAAAAAATTGTTGGAAACGCAATTGAGAGAGGAGGAGAGACGACTGGACGCCATGATGGAGCAACAAAGACAAATGAAGATACGAAAAGAAGAAGAAAAACGGGCAGCAGAAGAGGAAAGGAAGCAAATGTGAGTTAAAAATTTGTTAAAAAGCACTTGCTATCGTTATTTGCTTAGTTACGTGAGAGAAGTGAGGCAACAAATCAAAGAAAACGAACTGGAACGGCTTGTCGAGGCGGAAAAAATTGAGGAAGAAAGCCGAATGTTGAACAAAGCCCTAATCGAGTTGCAAAAAGAGGAAGACCGGAAACAGAAAGAAAAACAACGATTACGAGAGCAAATGAGGGAGGAATTTAGAAAGACCAATCTTGAGGCGGAAAGGTACAAACTGATCAAAGAGGAGGAACAGCGAATTGCCGATTTAAGGGTTATTACTTTTTAAAACATCCCTTATAACTAGTGATGGGCGTAAATTTTGTGTGGCAGGAAAATTTACCAGTAAATTTATGGGTATAACCAAGAAATTTGCTTGAAAGATCATTTTTCTGTCATTAATTAGAAAAGTAATAAATCTACTACACTTTTCATGCACCCCCTGTATAGTAGCGATACTGACGGACTGTAAAAGTATCAGGGATTAGTTTAGCAGTTCCTTACAAACATTTTTGGTCTCTTTCAAATTGTTCGAAACTTTCGCCGTTTTTGAGTTATTTAGCAAAAACTGCTTTGGTGCAACAAATATGTTAATCAGTTGAAATTGTGCTCTGAAATTTGATCATCCTGTAACTCAATTATTTTTCACTCAAATTAACCGTCTTGACCTCCTCTTTCCAGTGGTGTAGAGTAAAAAAATCTATCTGAAAAATTGCGTACAGGGTGACCAAAAACAAATGTAATTTGAAAATTGAATACTGTTAAGGACAGTCAGGGACAAAATCCTTTGTAAAACCCACTTAGAGTGACAAAATGACTGTTTTAAGCACATTTTTGGAATCCTCATTAAATTTCCCATCTAATGACATAAAAAAACACTACAAAATCATGTAAAGTCTTGGAGAAAAGTGATGTCAAAGTATAAACTGTCTGAAAGACCGTTTGAAAGAACAGTTAGGAACAAAATCACCTCCAAAACCCACTTAGAGTGACAAAATGACTGTTTTAAGCACATTTTTGAAATCCTCATTAAATTTCCTATCTAATGACATGAAAAACACTAAAAAATTCAGTACAGTCAGAGAGAAAAGTGGTGTCAAAGTTTGAACTGCCAGAAACACAGTTTGAAAAGACAGTCAGTGACAAAATCGCCTGTAAAACCCAGTTGGAGTGAGAAAATGACTATTTTAAGCACATTTCTGGAATCCTTATTAAATTTCCTATCTAATGACATAAAAAACACTACAAAATTAAGTACAGTCAAAGAGAAAAGTGGTGTCAAAGTTTGAACTGCCAGAAACACAGTTTGAAAAGACAGTCAGTGACAAAATCGCCTGTAAAACCGACTTGGAGTGGGAAAATTACTGTTTTAAGCACATTTTTGAAATTCTCATTAAATTTTCTATCCAATAACCTGAAAAAACATTACAAAATTTGGTACAGTCGGGGAGAAAAGCGGTGTCAAAATTTGAACTGCCAGAAACACAGTTTGAAAAGACAGTCAGTGACAAAATCACTTATAAAACCCAGTTGAAGTGAGAAAATCACTGTTTTAAGCACATTTTTGGAATCCTCATTAAATTTCCCATCTAATGACATAAAAAACACTACAAAATGAGGTAAAGTCAGGGAGAAAAGTAGTGTCAAAGTATAAACTGTCTGAAAGACCGTTTGAAAGAACAGTTAGGAACAAAATCACCTCTAAAACCCACTTGGAGTGAGAAAATCACTGTTTTAAGCACATTTTTGGAATCCTCATTAAATTTCTTATCCAATAACATGAAAAAACACTACAAAACTTGGTACAGTCGGGGAGAAAAGCGGTGTCAAAATTTGAACTGCCAGAAACACAGTTTGAAAAGACAGTCAGTGACAAAATCACTTATAAAACCCACTTGGAGTGAGAAAATGACTGTTTTAAGCACATTTTTGGAATCCTCATTAAATTTCCCATCTAATGACATAAAAAACACTAAAAAATTAAGTACAGTCAGAGAGAAAAGTGGTGTCAAAGTTTGAACTGCCAGAAACACAGTTTGAAAAGACAGTGAGTGACAAAATCGCCTGTAAAACCCACTTGCAGTGAGAAAATCACTATTTTAAGCACATTTTTGAAATCCTTATTAAATTTCCCATCTAATGACATAAAAAAACATTAAAAATTTGGTACAGTCAGGGAGAAAAGTGGTGTCAAAGTTTGAACTGTCAGAAAGTAATTTACTGGTAATTTACCCATCACTACTTATAACAGAACTAATTGAAAATGTGTGTAGGTTCAGGAATTTATGCGGCAAAAAGCGGAAAGGGAAGAAGCGGCTGAAAAGGAAAAGGTTTTGTTGAAAGCCGCCAAGGAGAAGGAAATAACTCGATTGAGGGAACAACAGGAGAAAAGTCAGGATTTGCAGACGGCTTTGGATGAAATGAACGCGTTAAGGGCACAGGAAGAGGTATTTTTAGTGTATGCACCAGGTTTAAGTTTAGACTGTACATTTTCACTACAAGGAAAATCACATTCTAAACTTAAATTTTCAAAAAGGTGGCCGTAAAAAACGAGGATAATACTCTACTTTATCCACGACCTCTGTCCATTACGACTAATGCCAAGTGAAGGTTGATACTCTTTGTCATTTTGACAGCCTGTGCTATTTCTGGTATTTGACGAAATTTGAGGCAAACCACACAACTAAAGCCGGTTTTACACCAAAAATGTTTATACAGTCCGTCCCAGGACTAGTGGCCGTGACGTAATAATTGTCGTTCCTTCTCTATGTACATCTAAACTATTATATACTAATTGGTGCAACCACCTTTAGAAAAACTCCTCTTCCCCAGTTTGACAAACACACGTGTCATCTGATCAACCCATTTAAAAAACGAACAAGATTCACGTGACATACTGTCAAATGACTTTTGACAGAGTGTGCGCGGACGATATTTTCGTTTTGTGTCATTTTGACAGCAGAATCGTGTTCCCAAGCTCACAATTTAACCTACGTGAGTGGTAATTGAATAGAAAACGGTTATCCAGTAATCAGTCTCAGAAAAACAATTTTTTTGTGCAATTTCCCAATATCTCGCTTATTTGACGCATTCTGTAAAGACACACCGAATAACAAAAGAAAGCTATTAAAAGGGGCTATCACGTGACGTTAACCGGACCAGGCTAAGTTGTAAGACTGTCCAGGTAGCTTTAGGATAATGGTAGAAATGTGACGTGGAGTGTCATTTGTCAGAATGGCATTTTTTAAGCGTGCCACGCCCTGAAAACTGTCAAAATTGTCATAACTTCAAGGTCATCTCCAAAACCGGGCCAGTTAGAACAAAATGGAGGTCAGATTCGTGTTCCCCAGCTTAAAATTAGTAAAAAAGTCACTTTAATTAAGCAAAATCCTATATGGCCGCTGTTAGTATATAGTAGGCTGAAAAATTCCAAATTTGAGTCAAAGTTTCCTGCATTTTTCCAAAAAATCGTCCATAACTCGCTTATTTGACACATTCTGTAAAGACACTCCGAATAACATTAGAAAGCTATTAAAAGGGGCTATCACGTGACGTTAACCGGACCAGGCTAAGTTGTACCGTTTGGCCGCTAGAGGGCGTCAAAGTTGATTATTTTTTTTTCGGACATTTTCCTGAAAATCTCGAAAACCGTTCGAGTTATGGGGGGAAAATTTTACCACGTATACACCCCGATGGGTGGCAACTTTTACTAAAAATGACATTTTTCTGTACAGCGCATAGTTTGACCTTGTAAAAAAAAAAACTGAATTTCTGACATTTTTTACAGTGGGTAGTACCCCATGGAATTTTTCGGAAAATTTTTGAGTTTTCAAAATTGTCTTTGACTGTCCAGATAGCTTTAGGATAATGGTAGAAATGTGACATGGAGTGTCATTTGTCAGAAAGGCATTTTTTAAGCGTGCCACGCCCTGAAAACTGTCAAAATTGTCATACTT